>NC_136519.1:50792703-50797703 GCF_053919585.1 Euprymna scolopes | reverse complement strand
TCGTTTCTGATAGGATCGTACAATCTATTGGATTTTGTTTGTTTTCCTTTTGAAACTGATTATTAATTCCGAATTATAAATCGTTTTACTCAATATTAAAATAGCTCTACGATATCTATACCTATTAAGCTTTTTATATCTATACATAACACAGTTAAAACGTCATTTAACGTTTTTCTCTATTTGTTTACTTTGCATTGTTTCACTTTTTCAAAGTCGCTGATGAATTTACGCTGATTCCTTCTGATTCATCGCAATGAAACTACTGGTACGCTTTTGAACTCTGTATATATAGTGTAGAAAGAAATATTATATATATTTATATATATTTATATATATATACGAATGCATATATATTTTTATATATATATATACACATATATATATATATATATATATATATATATATAAATATATACACACATTTCATATTACGGTTACTCGTTAAAGGATCATGTTTCTGTTAATCCCGCTCTGGTTTTCAACAATCAATTGTCGTGCTTTCATAAGACAAATTTGCTATTGACTTGGAATTCATTCCAATTTTTGTGTATTTCTAGAAAGTTTTGTTTTTGTTTTTAAAGATTACCTTATTTTAACCTGGATGCGTTTAGATAGGTTTGTTTCTGTTATTGTTAATATTTTAGGTGTTATATTTGTGTGGTCGTTCATATTTTATAAGTTTATATTAGTTGAGTGGAAATCAAAATATGAAATATATTTCCTTAAAAAATTATGCGGATGAATATAATAATACATAATATATATATATATATATATATATATATATATATATATATATATATATAAGAAAACAAATTAAAACTGTAAGTTGAACTTTACAATCCCAATTTATTGTTCGACTGAATACTCATAAATACAATTTACATAGTCCGTATACCGCAGAGTTTCAAACAATGCTATTCTGGCTATTTTTCTCATCAGAGGACAGAAAGAAATCAGCAAATTATATTTGTAGCAATGTTATAATTTGTAGTTATTGCATTAAGTGAAACCACAATTTATTATAGTCATAAATTGTCAAGCAAAACAGGTTTAAAATGTTGGATATGTAAAAAAAATATATAAAAACAAACCGCGCATAATATATTAGCCTGCATGAAAATTCTCTCAAGGTTATCGGAAACGTGAAAATACATTATATATATATATATATATATATATATATATATATATATATATATATTAGCTGTACCCTGCCACGCATTGCTGTATCGTAAATGATGTAAATTGACAAAAAAAAATGCATGTGGCTGATATGTTTAATATTCCAATACTTGTTGATACACAATATTCTTGGTGGTTCCTGATTCAGTGCAAATGAAGTGATTGCCTGGGTTTGCGACTCTAGAACATGCAACATATAATTGCCCATGTGAGAAGCAATCAGTATGTAAATATAAGCCGCACAATTCTAAAGATTGTCCCTGTGCTTTGTTGATTGTGATAGCAAATACCAGTTTAATTGGGAATTGCAATCTCTTGAATTGAAATGGCATGTATGTAGGAATCATAGGAATGCGTGGAATCAAGACATCGTCACCTTTGAAAGGTGCCGTTAAAAGTGTGGCTTATATTAGGTTAGTCATTATTTTTTTTACAGAAAGACGTGCGCCATTACAAAGCTTGGGCTGATTGATATTTCGCAAGAGGGTGATTGGCACGCCAGTTTTCAATTGCAGTACATGAGGTGGCATCCCTGGCAAATCTAGCAAATTCAAAAATTCTGTTGGATAGTTGACTGCTTGGTCTTCTTCAAGAACAGTGTTGACGGAGTTGTATGTGACTAACTCACCAGGAATGTTCAACTGAATAGTGCCGTTAAGCCCATGAACATTTTTTGTTCTTTGGTGCAAGAATGGCTCGTTCACTCAGCCAACTGGGATCCTTATAGTAAAATTGGATGTCCGCAAAAACCTTTTTAATAAAGTCGTCTTTTGTTGTCACTAAATTACAGAAGTTTCGTGGCAATGTAATTTTCCCTTTGGTCAGATTAGCCGGCGGTTTTCCATCCCCAATTTGCAGTAATTGATTTGAAAATAATTCTGCTAAGTGATCGTTTTGCTGCTGGACACACACATTTCTAGTCAAATAAAATGTTCTTACATGTTGCCAAGTGGAATATTTAGGCAAGCATTTATTTCATCTGTTGGTGTTGATCGAGTAATTATAGGTAGTGTTTGCCTGAAATATCCAGCTAGCAATAATACTGCATTCCCAAAGAGTTGGTCATTACCACGCAAGTCATGGAATGATCGATCCAGAGCCTCCAATGATGTTTTGTGTGCTATTGTGCATTCATCCCAAACAATAAGTTTACATTTCTGCAATAACTTTCGCATACTCGATGTTTTGGAAATGTTGCACAATGGAGTTTCCATAAATTGCATCTTCAATGGTAGTTTCAAAGCTGAATGAGCAGTTCTTTCACCTGGCTGTAATGTTGCAGCTATTCCAGATAATGCAAGAGCTAAGGCTATATCAGAATGTGATCGAATGGTTGCCCAAATTAATTTAATTAAGAAGGATTTACCAGTTCCTCCTGGCGCATCTAATATGAAAATTTCTCCCACCCCATTATTGATTGTTTCCATTACTTCGTTGTAAATGTTTTTTGCTCAATAGTTAGTTTTGTAATATTTGAATGAATGTACAATAAAAGATAATCTGTGTTGTAAGTTTGTTCACAACGCAATTCCACATCAAACAAAGTCGAAGCAGATCGATTCGCTGACGTCAATCCTAATTGACTAAGAACTTTGAAATTTCTAAGCACACATTTTCAATCCGTAGGAATGCCTCATTATAAATTTCTGATGTAAAATCCAGGTAGGTATTTGCAGTTATATTGCGTTTTTTATGAAAGTGTCTTCGGTCATGTGTGATTTATATTTCTCCCATAACTCTAATGGAGATGAAGTGTAAAAAATAATATATAAAGGAGGATAAGACAGGCTGCATAAAAAAGAAGGACTTAATACAATGGTGTATATGTAAATGTAAAGTGAACAAACAGTAATGCAAGTGAATTTAGTGTTTATGTAAAAAATAAGGAAGCAGGTAAAAAAAATAATAATTTACGGTGTTTATTTGTTAGAAATAAAAATATAAATGAGAAGAAAAACTATATCGAAATGAAATAGCAAACAGTGAGATAAGGTAATTATACACCGTAAATGTGGAAAGTAAGCTGTAAAGAAAATGGAGAAACCAAAAAAAATTAGCCGAAAAAATTTTGTTTAATATGGTAAAAATAGAGACGAAAAAGAAAAACCAAATAAAAAAACTCGGAAAGTAAGCAACACCGCTAAGTGTAAAAAATTATATATATATATATATATATATATATATATATATATATATATATATATATATATATATATATATATATAGGAAAGGGCAGGTTGTAATACAATGGGTTATATATAAATGCAAATTGACGTAACACTATTACATGCGAATTTACTGGGGGGTTTTAAGATAAGGAAGCATTTAGGAAAAAATTAAGTGGTGTTATGTTAGCAATAAAAACAAAACGTTATATAAAAAAGAAATGAAAAAAAGAAAAAAGAAAGAAAAAACAAATATCGAAATTAATCGGCCGTAAATGGAAAGTGACCTTGTAGGAAAAGTTTTATGTGATATGGTATTTTTTTAATTTTTAATATTTAAAAACGTAGTTAGGTTAGATAAAATCATTGTTTCCGAATATGATGAAAAATTGAATTTTCAGAAACAGAGTTACTTAGCGGTAATGAACGGCGTGGAAGAAACCAGAACGGCGTGGAAGAAACCGGAAGTATTTACACTCAATGTCCTCGGCCAAAAACGGAAAGTGACGAAAAGTGACAGTGTCGAAAAAAAGTTGTTTTTTTGAATATGGTAATATTTTTTTAAAGTTTTAATATCAAAAAACATAGTTAGGTTAGATACAGTCATTGTTTCAAAATATCTTTACAAACGGACTTGTAAATATCTAGTTTATCGACTTTTAACAAACCAGGCGTTTCATTTATATATATATATATATATATATATATATATATATATATATATATATATATATATATATTTATATATATATATATAATGAATATTGTCTCTGTGTGAGAGAATTTGTTTTATATGGACTCGGGAATGGCTAGGTTGATTTTTATGAAATTTTCCACAAAAGTACTTTATGAGCCTGGCAGTTTTTAAGATAGGTTTTGTATCGGAATATATTCAATAACTATCGATAATCGATAACTGAAAAAATCTTCTGATAGAAGGTCCAGACAATGTTGTCACAGCCTCACAACACAAGTTCATTTGAGAAGTTGTATTAGTACACTTACCAAACGGACCGACATATGGCATCAATAGTAGATTTTTTTATATTACAGCAGCGCGTTCTAAATGAATGTTTCCGTTTGAAGCACAAGTGCACCATGAAAACTAACTATTTCATTTTGGCCTTAATTCCAGTCATTGTCATTGCACAAGCAGCAAGGTTAGGCATAAGAAATTAATAGCAGATTCTGTGATATGACAGGGTCACATTTGTAATGATTTTTTTCTAATTGAAGAATGATTCTTTTACTTTGCATTTAAAACTTTAATTCATGCCTTTATGAATACAAAACTACTTTTATATAATCAACAGTAGATTCTCTACAGAGCAATATAGACTACAATGTATTGTGATGCAAGCTACTCCGGGGATGCATGTGTAGCTTCCTACCGCTGTGTCTTCAACTAGCAATCAATCGATTTGAATAAAAAATAGACGATTATATCAATTTCAGTTACACTAAAAAAAATGGAAGTGTGAAACGTCCGTTGATAACCATACAATCTCGGAAATCTTCCCCCTAGTATTATATATATATATATATATATATATATATATATATATATATATATATATATATATATATATAGTGAAGAATGACCAAGTCTAAATTCCAAATTTCATGATGTTGACCATCTTACAATAT
>NC_136519.1:50697703-50790203 GCF_053919585.1 Euprymna scolopes | reverse complement strand
AACTGACTTCTAACTTTGAACCCTTAGATTCCTATATTAAGAAATCTCGTTTTTTTTATGAAGTCAGAAGTGTGTTATTAAACGTAACTAAGTTTCACATTGTTTTACATGTGTTTGGCAAACAAAAGGATCCTCAGTTTTAATTCTAACCTATTTTTAAATAATATATTTTTAATTTACATTGTCCATTCTTTTAATCGACATTTAATATTCAGATTTTTAAAAGAATGGACAACCGACTCTTTTTCCGACATACACAATAGTTAACTATTTCTAATAGAATTAACAATAGACTTAATTTCTAACATTCCATTTTCAATTATTATCTTTAACATTTGCATACAGGGTTCGATTCTAACCTTATCCTAATATCATTTTAACTTATCTAGTATGTCTTCTTATTACAATGTAAGGGGACAGCCCTTCCATGTAATATATATATATATATATATATATATATATATATATATATATATATTAATTCTGCACGTGAATACACTAGATGTGTACTTCTGTCTTATTTTTTCCTTGAGAACACCTAATTATTTCTTCCAAGAACTTAAATCCATTTACTTTTTAACTTTTTAATATGTCTCATTTTATATTTTACCCTTCTCCAACTTTTTGTACATATTTGTCTATATTTATCTATTTTTTATAATTAATTTTTTATCAGAATTTTATTTCTGCGTTTTGTTTTGGAGTTTTTACATTTTTCTTTATTTTTTTTAGCTTAACACACATTTATAAAACTTAACAATTTTCCAATACTTCATTTTCTTATACATTGTTTTGTATATTGTTTTAGTATTTGTTGTATTTTTCTGTCTTCTCTTTTTTACCGAATCATATCCCCCATTGTAGCGTACGTTTTAAAAAGATTTTTACCTAATTTTTTTTTCTGTTTTAAAATCCCTGTTATTTTTAACCTTTACTTTTGAATAATGCTGGAGTTTTATCTTTTTTTTTTTTTTGACGAAAAGCACTAAGCCTCAAAATGCCATGTGGTAAAACCTATATCCCTTATTCATCTTTTAGGAACTTTAATGAACTTGTTAATTTAATAACTTCCTGTGCAACTTTACGCTTAATTTATATATATATATATATATATATATATATATATATATGTATGTATATATATATATATATATATATATATATATATATATATATACTTCAGAATAAAATAATCTAACAATCAACTGGTACGGAAACCTGTGATTATAGGTCTTACAAAATATTATTTGCAGTAATATTCTACAAGGACTATCCCAACTAAATAAAAATTACCCGATATACAAGATAATGCAAATAAATCAAATTTTCATTATTCAATAAATCCAAAATTTATAACGTGAAATTGCTTATTTTCATATCAAAAGATTTTAATTATTCTATGTAAGACAAAGCATACATTTGAAATATTATAACTCCTTATCCTATAGGATTTCAATGTCAACCGTCTCTTTAGAGAAGAAAATATTCGCAAATAATTTTAAATGTTTACACCTTGGTTGCTAAAGTCAGTGAGACATGGAAAATCACAATTAAAAGTTTTTTTAAGTATTTAAATATCATAGAGTAAGGGAACTTACTGAAAAGGATATAGACATTTACATCCAAATTGCATGGTAAAATCCGAAGTGAATGTCTTTGATAGCAGTGAGGTAATGTGATCCAATCTGTATTTTGAATAATCCGAAGTAGGTACTTTCCTGGAAATATGTTTTGTTTATAAAATTAGTTTAGTCAATAAATTATAATATAGGTCCGGTGGACCTATAGTTTGGGCCAATTCTGACCACTTTTCAACACCGCCCTAAGATAGCGTGGGATGGTTGTGATTTCACTTTGAAACGAAACATATTATTATATTGCATGAAGCACCGACGTCGACTAAGTAACATCTGTCTGGCAGAGTCCTTCAGGATTTTATTCAGGACCTTAACATAATCCTATTTTTTAATGGTGCCTGTGACTTTAACAAGTCGTCCTGATCCAGTGGCAGCAAATCATCCCCAATTCACAGTTGGTTTGGTTTTCTTAGGCAAGAAGGCTTCGCCAAGTTTCCTGTAAACAGAAGAAACACTATTATGGGCGATTAACTCAAATTCCGTTTCATCGGACCATATAACATGTTTCTAGAAGGCAGCATCTTTATCAATATGGCGCTTTGCGAACTCTATTCTTGCTTTAAGATGCACAGGTTTCAATAATAGAGTCTTCTGAGGGTGACATGCTTTCAAACCAGCTCTCTTCAAAACTCTCTCAACTGTGTGTCGAGACATGCTCATTCCAGAGCTTCTTTGTTCCTCTACAATCTCCCCACAAGTGACCCTTGGGTTTGGGTAGAAACGTCGAACTATTTTGCGCTCTGCTCTCGCGGACAATATCCCTTTTCTCCCCCCCCCCCACCTTCCAAATTCATAACGTGACCTTGCGATTTGAACTTCTTTACGATCGCTCGAACAGTGGATTTGGGAAGGTTTAGTTTCTTAGAAATCATATCATAGCCATCCCCTTTTTAATGACACGCTATCACACGCTTCCTGGTGTCTTCGCTGTGTTTCTTAGTCTTAATAATAACGAAAATCGCTTGATTTAAATTAATTCAAAGCTAAGCTTGTCTTACTATTATCTGGAAAAAGAAAAAAAAAGTAAATTAACATTAAATAAACATAATTAGGCTCCAAAAAGGTAACGGATGTCAAACATGACATTGGATGTAATTATACTGGTAATAGATGAACATAATAAGCCTTGCCAATAATTTAGAAATTTCGTTTGTAATTTTTTTAGTATTCAATTTTTGTTTAATCCACTTCTTGCATCGGCAAGAGCAGTTAAAAATACATATGATACTACATAATAACCTTTGATTCTGACCATTTTGATGAGATTTTATTAACAAAATATGATTTTTATTGGACTGTGCCAATAAATATCATCATGACTACATATATATATATATATGTATGTATGTATATATGTATGTATATATGTATGTATATATATATATATATATATATATATATAGTGTATAGCAAGTGAGTACATCTCACACGTTTCTTCAAATATTTAAGTATATCTATTCATAGGACAACACTGAAAAAATACGTTTTTAACACAATGAAAATAGTCTGCCTGCAGCATATATACCAGAGTTAGTTTCGTTTCCCCTCAAAATAACCCAAAATATAGGCATCTCTTGCAACAAACGTGAGTACGCCTCTAAGGAACTACACCCATCAAAATGGGTACAATCCCCCTCAAAATAGAAAACTCCACCCCTATATATCTACATGGATTATTGCCCTTTTTCGCCTCAACAATGTCATGTGACTCATTAGTGTAACTATGCCATGTGTTAATAGGAGGCAGGTGTATTCATATTTGGCGTGCAGGTTTCACACTCTCTCGTTTGCCAGTCACAACGTTCCAACATAGCACCACATGGCAAAGGACTTTCTAGGGATCTTAAAAATCGTATTGATGCACTACATAAAGATAACTCAGGCTACATGAACACCTTGAAAATTAGCTGCAGCACAGTGGCTGAGATTATCCAGCATTTTAAAACAGCAGTCCACTCAGAATAAGCCTCGGGTAGGTTGTCCAAAGAAGCAGAACGCACGTGCTAAGCGTCAGATCAAAATGCTTTCTTTGAAAGATAGGCGAGGGAGTGATGTTTGCATTGCTGCAGAAATTAAAGAGGTCGGTGCTCTGCCTGTTAGTGTTCAGCCCATACGCCACACATTACATCAAATTGGTGTGCATGGCTGTCACACCATGGGGGACGCCTCTTCTGGAGGCAATACACGAGAAATCCGGAAAACAGTTTGCTGAAGACATGTCAACAAAGGTCATAGATTATTGGAACCATGCCCTATGGTCTGATGAGACGAAATTTAATTTGTTTGGTTCTCATGACCTTAAGCATGTGTGACGGCGACTAGGTGAGGAGAACAACGATAAATGTATCATGCCTACAATCAAGCATAGTGGTGGGAATATCATGGGCTGGGGCTGCATGCGTACTGGAGGTATTGGAGAGATACATTTCATTGAGAGACAAATGAACTCCGACATGTACTGTAAATGCTGCAGTAGAGCATGATCCCCAGAAAATGGGTTGCAGAGCAGTGTTTCTGCATGATAATAGCCCAAAATACACATCCAAGACAAACACTGCTTTACTGAAGAGTTGGAGGGTAAATGTAAGGAAGTAGCCAAGCAGAACCTATGTTGGGCATCCAAAAGCATAAGTTTGAGGTGCGCAAAGTCTCAAATATCCTCCAGCTCTGCGACGTCGTATTTAAAGGAGTGGACGAGCATTCCAGTAGCTGTATGTGAAGCTCTGGTAAACTCCATGCCCTGTAGAGTAGAGTCAGTTTTGGATAATGATAGTGGCTACACAAAATATAGAGTTGACATGTTGTATGTTAATATTGAGAACTTTTCGTAAATGGTGTACTCACTTTTATTTCCAATGATTTATATTATATTTTGAATTATTTGGAGCCGAAAATAATCTAACTCTTATGCATGCTGCAGACAGACGACTTTTGATTGTGTCAAAAAATATATTTTTCAGTGTTGTCCCATAAAGAGATATACTTAAATATGTTAAGAGATGTGCGGGGTGTACTCATTTTTGTGATACACAGACACACTCTCTCCCCCGTCTCTCTCTCCATCTCTGTATATATATATATATATATATATATATATATATATATATATATATATATATATGTATATATATATATATATATACACATATATATATATATATATATATATATGTATATATATATATATATATATTTGTGTGTATATGTGTGTGTATCATACAGAGAGAGAAAAAGAGACAGAAAGATAGACGGAATGCTGTTAAAATTTTGCTTTACATTGTAGAACGAAGCGTTAAAACAAAAACCCATTCCTTGATTTTCTCATTAACAATGTATTCTCACACTTCCAATTACAAAAAACAACTCTACTGAATTTTTAATTTTTTTTAAATTTAAAGGGTGAATTCTCTCACCGTTACAAATAGTCAAAGTTAAAAAACACAAAACTAATATCATTCGTTAAAATGGTGATCTAACATCGTCGAAATAAAAAAAATTAAATCATACACGTAATTATACATAATAATAATCCTTGTTATATTGTCGAAGGTAATTAAAAATCAATGCGTCAGAATCTTTAAAAAATATCATCACTGTCATACAGATTCAAATCCTGAATGGTAATAACATGTTCTACTGCAATCAACTCTCATATTGGCAATAATAATAAGATTAAACTCATTATCAGAAATTTCAACGTCACAACATTTTAGCAACAAACAATGCCTCTCCAATTCTAAAACCCTTAACGTTAATTAATGTTGTACATAATTTTAAATGATCATTTGAAGACTGTTATTCCAACAACAACCTTGAAACGAATAGTCACGTTATTCACACAACCACTACCATACCACGTCGTCTCACCATGCATGATATAGATAGCAGTACATTTTTTGATGATGTACAAAATGTAAATTATTCTCACGACGTCAGTAATACAAAAATCATAAAAATTAAAAACCCGCCAAACTGAAATAAACAACGTCGCATTTCAAATAAGCCACACTATTTAAAAATGCACTTTGTAACCTCTCTCCCATATCTCCATTAGAGTGACTCAATAACTCATCCCAGAGTTTGACTAGCGGCCATGAAAACACCCCGGCGCCGGTTGTCTATGAAAGTAACTTTTTGCTGCTACTACTAATTATTTTCCTCGTAAGCATTTCTTCGAACACCATTTGATTCACACCTAAAGATGCTTTCAGAATGAAACGAAAACGTTTGTGTTACATATAGGACATATATTAACATTTCAATTTTTAACACAAAAAGATAATTGGAAAAATTGAAAAAATAAAAAAGGTATAATTATAGAGAAACTCTGTCGTATTTAATAATGTTTGATTGATAAAAAAAATGCCTAATGCACAATATATATATATATATATATATATATATATATATATATATATATTACATAGGCATCACCACATTATCAAGGCCAAGAGGCCACTCAAGGATAAGGGTTAAAGAGTGTACAGTAGAAATTGGACAATATAGTAATCATTAGTAATGAAAATTTGGTAAATTTGATAACTTATATGGAACGGCTCATCAAGAACTTATTTACGTTAGACTTGAAGACAACCATATTGTAGTCAGCCGGAAAGCAGGAAAACGGAAGACAATTCCACAGGCGTGCAGTTCTAAGAAAGAAGCTTTGTTCATGGAACCTACGTTTAGGTTTAGGCACAGATAAAGAGTGGGGGGATTATTGATAGTGTTTACAGCTAGACGAGTGTTTCTTGTGAAAGTTTTGCGAGGGGGACCATAGATTAAAGCTCAGTCGAACACTTTCCATGAAAATAACGATACATCAGAGACAAACTCGCAACATCTCTTCTGTGAGATAGAGGTTGCAGGGAAGAGAAAAGGACACCCCCACAAGGCTTCGAAGTCTATTTGGAACTCTATCAAGGCAGGACAAGTCCTTTCTAGCAACTCCTGTCCAGATGTGGCAACAGTATTCCATCCTTGGACGTACCTGGCTCTTATATAGATAGAGAATAGCATCAGCAGTGACATATCTACTGGATCGATAGAAAGATCCCACCATTTTTCCAGCGGCCTTGGCAACATATTTGATGTACGTGTTCCATTTAAGATCAGGAGTAATGGTCAAGCCAAGAAGCTTGTCAAAACTTGAGGCCTCCTGAAGACGAGAGCCATTCATTTCAATTGATGCCAGATGTGGATCAGAATGTTGATGATGTAAAGAGAGAAGATTGGTTTTAGATGCATTAAAAGTAACCAGCCACTCCTTACCCCATTGTACTACGTGCTAAAGATCAGAGGAGAGAGAATTGGAGAGAACTTGGTCGTTTACTGTCTTAGATGCGCTACTATAAATGGTAGTATCGTCAGCATAAATGTCTACAAATGATGTAAGGGTGTGATTTGGAAGATCATTAATGTAGACCAGGAAAAGTGTTGGGCCCTGGATAGACCCCTGAGGGACACCGGCATTAATACTGTGAGCTTCTGATTTTTGCCCCTCGACTACTACTCTTATGAACCTATCAGAAAGAAATGATTTAATAATTGAGAAGACATTTCCAGCAATACCATAGCTAGAGATATTATGAAGGAAACTTTTATGCCATACCCTATCAAAGGCCTTAGATATGTCAAGAGCAATTGCCCTAGAAAGGTTGCCTCCGTCGAGAGATTTGCTAATCCTATGAGATATAACTGTAAGCACATCTGCAGTAGATCTAGCAGAACGGAAACCATATTGAGTGTCATTAAGAAGGTTATTTTTGTTGAGATGGTTGATTACTTCTGTATTTAACACAGATTCCAGCAACTTACTCATGACGCACAGGAGACTTATTGGCCTGTACTGAGAGGGGGATGAGCGATCACCTGAATTCTTAAATACAGGGCATACTGATGAAATTGTCCAGGGAGATGGGAAACTATTCTCCTTAAGACAACGTTTAAACAGTTTTGTAAGTATGGGCGCTAGTTCAGGTTGAAGTTTTTTGAGTACTATAATTGGAATACCGTCAGGGCCAGTTGCTTTACTGGAATCAAGGTTTTTGATTAGCTTGGCAACATCACGTACAGATATACAATATCACATAGCGTGTTTTCTGATACAGGAGGAAATATTGGGGGTTGGCGGCCTTGATCGCAAAGGGTAGAATTAGCTGCAAAATTCTTGACAAGGAGGTCCATTGATAATAGTTGGGATGGAGCACACGCTTTTGTTCAGGATTCTGTTTGCTATTTGCCAAAACTGGTGGGAACCAAGCCGCTGCTCAGATACTTTGGACCTAACAGATTGAGCATACAACTCTCTTGCGTTCTTTATTACTTTCTTACAATTGTTGCTGGCAGTCCTGAAAGCGGCTTTAGTTTCCATACATCTATTACGTTGGAAACAGTGGAAAAAGTGATTTCTGTGCGCAATGGCAGCAGCACATTTTGGAGAGAACCATGGCTGGCTGTTAGGTTTTTGCTGAAAATTTTTCGAGGGTATGAAACGGTCAATGCCTACAATTAACCATTCCGTCAGGTCTAATATTATAGAGGGCACATCCTTTTTAAACATGGAATGCAGAGGTAGATCAGATATAAATGTACGGAAGCTATCCCAGTCAGCCTTAGTGTATCGATATACTGTACGATGGAGAGGTATATATATAAATCATATCATTGTGTGGGTAGCCATGAGTTTGCCACTCTGCTTTCTTACAACATCCAAAAAGGTAAGCTAAAGGTTCCATATGTATATATATATATATATATATATATATCAATGTTTATCTATAAATTGCATTATATATATATATATATATATATATATATATATATATATATATATATATGTTTAGGTGTATATATGTGTGTGTGTGCGTCGGAGTGTGCGTCTGAGTGTGTCAATAAGTTAGGCAACAATTATATTAATAAGTACTAAATGGATGACAATTTAGAAATAGTAGGGTTGTATGTATCACGCTATGACGCAGAAATTTCCAGTTGTATTCAGGGTGGCGTTTAATCCACGTGGGGAGATGCACCTTTAGTTTTCATTAAAACATGCAATTATGAAAAAGAAAATTCTAATATAAGATCTGAGCTCTACTATCTGTTCTGTCTTGTTAAAATCATCGCATTGACTGAGATTAGCAGTTGTACCAAAAGGTGTGGGTTATGCATAAAACCTTCCTATATGTAAAACAAAAAAAACACCGTGGACCTTCAAACAAGATAATTTTTGTGTCGAGCCTCATACGTAGAAATTGAGGGAAGTGTAGCTTATCTGCCGTGCATATTTTGAAAACCTTATATATATATATATATATATATATATATATATATATATATATATATATATATATATATACTAGCAAAAGTGCCCGTCGTTGACTGAGTTCAAAAACAGCCTACAGAAAATAGATTCTGATTTATGAAAGTACTAGCAGGGCTACCCGGCGTTGCTCGGGACCGTATAAACAATGAAAAAACAAAAGCAGATATTGAACATATGTTTGATTCTTAGGGGAGAGGAATCTTTCATCTCTATGTATTATTTGTTTTATCTACCCTAGGACTGATATTGTTCATGTTTTATCCCTAGCATAGGTAATTTACAGCATGTATATGAAATTGTTTTACCTTAGGGAGAAGAGAACAGGTAATATACAACATAATGTGTCTATATTACATCCCTGGCAACGCCTAGAAACCAGCTAGAACATGTATTTCAGTCAATCTTTATTATATCCTGGGCTATGCCGGGAAACCAGCTAATCTCTTTTTAGTGACTTGACCACCAAAATACCTCCCTAAGTGTGTCCTTTCTTTTGAACTTATTAGATATAGGTATCTAGAAATGTGTGTGAAATTTTGTTGAATGCATTGTTCACTATGATTTTCTTATTGTTCTACACAATATCAACTGTAGCGAAATAACACAGTAAACTTAGTGTAGTGTTAGAATAAAGAGCAAAGGAAAAAATTAGAATCATATTTTGTAATTGCAAATCTAAATTTGCTAGTTTATATATATAGATGATAGGTTATGAAAATGAAGGGTTGTAAAGAGATAGCTTCCAATTTGTGGGTATTAAAACCAAATCAAAATATGATGAAAGTAAAATTAAAATAGATAAACACCATAATTTATTATCCCATACCTGTTCACACTGAAACACTTATCACAATTTTCTGTGGATATGTATTAAAAAACCTTGTTAAACTTTGTGACATGTTTCCATTCTATGGAGGTCAGGCGCGAACGAACACCCCATAATTTTATTATACCATATTTCTTCAAACTGAAACATAATTATCAAAGTATACTTACACAAATAAATATGAAAAGTCTTTATTAAAAATTGTGCCTATTTCCATTCTATTTAAGTTAAAACATACTTATCAAAGTATTATTATGTACATCTATATCAAAAACACTTGTAAACGTTTTTTTATTATTTATTTCCATACTTTGTGGACGTGGCGCGTACGCAGACCCCACAATTTTACTGAATCATCATTATGCCAGATCAAACATACCGATTCCTGTGCCTGGATACATCTATCATTATATATGATCAGTTTTCTATAATAGTCAAACATCTAGGAGCCCATTCCTGACCAGACGTCCAGCTTTATATATATATATATATATATATATATATATATATATATATATATATATATATATACGCACCCCCACATATATATATATATATATATATATATATATATATATATATATATATTAAAATAATGATGTCTTGTCTCCAACATAGATCATATTATTCTCATGGTATTATATAAATGTAAGTTTGCTATGACACATAAAAAAATATACATTTAATTAATCTAAGAGAAATGATAGGATCAGCCGGACGAATATTTTTCCTTTTCATCTATAAAAACGATTGCACTACCATGAATGTTCTGATTGCCGATGACTTACTAAACATTTTTATCTTGTTTATGGTACAAAAGATCGTAACTTTTATGCTTGTTTGTTTTCCATTGCAAAACCAGAGATACCAATCACAAATAACCCCGCCTAAACAACACTACTTCAGTTATTGTTACAATGAAATGTGCTTTTGTATAACTTGTTTTGATTATTTTGTTGGGGAGATTGTTGATGAATAGAGCACCTCTGGAGTGAATGTATCTCGACATACAGTTGGCAGAGTTTTGAAGAGAGCTGGTTTAAAAGCATGTCGTCCGAGAAAGACTCCCTTATTGAAGCCTATGCACCTGAAAGCAAGGCTAGCCTTTGCAAAACGTCATATTGATAAAGATGTTGCATTCTGGAAACGTGTTCTATGGACTGACGAAACGAAAATAGAGTTATTTGGCCATAATAAAGTGTCTTATATTTAGAGAAAATCTGGCGAAGCTTTCCTGCCTAAGAACACCATACCCACAGTGAAGCACGGTGGAGGCAGTTTGATGTTTTGGGGATCCTTTGCTGCCTCTGGACCAGGGCGACTTGTTAAGGTCACAGGTAGCATAAAAAAGGAAGATTATGTTAAAATATTGGATGAAAACCTGAAAGACTCTGCTAAAGAGCTCTCACTTGGTCGTCGTTGGTGGTTCATGCAAGATAATGACCCAAAGCATTCGGCTAAACTGACTAAGAAATGGCTTGAGGACAATCATATTAATGTTTTGGAGTGGCCATCACAAAGCCCAGACCTTAATCCAATTGAAAATTTATGGAGAACATTAAAATTGAGGGTAATGCAAAGGAAGCCTAAGAATCTTATTCAATTGGAGGATTATTGTCAGGAAGAGTGGGCTAAAATTACTACTGAAGAGTGCAACAACTTGGTTGTAAACTATGAAAAGCGACTGAGGAAGGTAATCAAGGCCAAAGGCTATACAATTGATTATTAAATAAATCGTGCCAATAATTTTGAACAAGGGTATTTTGCAATTATGTTTGTTGTTCCTTTGTTATTTATTTTTTCTAAAATCCGATTGCTGCATCGGAAAGGCCAGTTAAAACTACATAATATACTTTGCTATTTTCTTTAATTTAATCCCTTTTTTAGAATTTATTAGACAAAATGTAACTTTTATTTTACCGTGCCAATAAATATGATCATCACTGTATATATATATATATATATATATATATATATATATATATATATATATATATATATATATATATATATATATATATATATATAATTGTGTAAATTTCTTCAAAACCTTTAAAATTGTTTTCAAAAATTGGCCTTCATGGGAACATTATTTTGTCAGTAGATCAAATAATCTCCCGTATCGCTAACCAGTTTTATTTACATGAACAAACAGTTTAATTAATATTCTGTAAGGAATCATCGGTTTTTTCCCCCTAGAAATACTGTTCCGGAGATTTTTAAACAAAACAGTATCGTAAACCGTAGCTTTCTAGTATATTGATCAATAACCACTTCGCTTATATATAATTATATATATATATATATATATATATATGTATATATTATTTTGCGTATATATATTATTATCTATATATATTGTATATATATATATATATATATATATATATATATATATCCACAAGTAAGCAACGTAAGGTAACTCAGAACAGCCATGATCGCCAAGAAACCGAAAGTTCAAGACGCGAGTTCCGTTCTCTTCTGTGGAACTCATTCAAAGTCAGGATGTAAAACCCGAATCTTATATTTGCGAATACTTTGCCACTTCATCAACCATATATATAATGCGTTCAAGAAAATTATTATTTATATCTCTTTTATGTTTATTAATGTAGTATATGAAAGTCAGTTGTTCGTATCTTTCTATGTAGGTACTTTTATCTCACTAAAAGTAAAACGTAACTAAGTAAAGAGCCAAAAGTTGGTACATTTTTTACCAGTGTTGCCCAGACAAAATTATGCATTCGATGAGTCTAAACGTATACTTTTAAGTCTTGGGATTAATTTCTTTATTCCGAATTATTCATCCAGGAATGTATGTATAAGTGAGTTCTTCATTATGTGTATATCCAGTAAAATGACAATAGGTTATCTGAATGCTAAATACTATTGTGTATGTATATATATATATATATATATATATATATATATATATATATATATATATATATATATATATAAGTGAACGTGTCTGGTTGTCTGTCTGTGTGTCTGTCTGTGTATCTGTGTACATTTCACTTGGGTATGGATCTAACTTAATAACTTGATTTGATCCCTAAACAATAAATGTTAAAGGGTCATAATAGGGGTCAAAGTTTAAAAAATTTACCTTTTTTTTTTTGGCTCAGCATATACCTCACACCCGGGCAACGCTAGACACCCATGCTAGTATATATATATAAAAGTGAACGTGGCTCTGTCTGTGTGTGGAATTTTCAGTCTACAGACTCGAAGTTTGATATACAGAGTACTGAGATTTGAGAAAATCTTTTTAATCCGTTTGCGGTCAGAAATTTGACTGTTAAGGGGTCGAAGTTCAACGATTTGACCTTTGAGAACTCTACCAAACTCCTCCGACAATTTTGGGTCTAAACACTCGAAATTTTAGATATAGGTTCCTTTGACAAGGATCTAACTTAGTAACTTGATTTGAGCCCCAAACAATAAATGTTAAGGTGTCCTAATAGGGAGTCAAATTTTTAAAAAATATATCTTTGGTCTCTACCAAATTACTCAGGCAATTTCTGGTCCAATATTTGAAATTTTACATAAAGGGTTTCAGAGATAGCGCAAGCTTTTTAATCTGTTTGGGTCAATGATTTATAGTTACCAATATATAAATGTTAGTATGTGTGTATGTGTGCATCTCTGCCAAAACTTTCGACAGAGGCGACGGATTTTACCAAGATCAGTCTCGTTTTGAAGTTCGACCTTTCAGACGACAAATATGGAAAAGTTGGCTTAAAACATTAATATCTTCACCGTCAATTGGGTACTTTTCTACAGAGGTGTGGTTTTTTTCGCCGATATATATATATATATATATATATATATATATATATATATATATATATATATATATATATAAAAGAGAGAGAGCGAGAGAAAGATAGAGAGATAGATAGATAGATAGATAGATAGACATGATTATTTACTAGAATAATTATTATATACCTACAAACACAAGTGTTTCATCCTCTTGTGAATCTTCAGTGTAGATGTGTCACAATTACCACCAGTCTATAGATTCAAACCCAGCGACATTAACAAAGACCGTATCCATTCGGCTTCATTAGCAAATACCGTATCCATTCGGCTACCGTTAACCCCGTGAAATAACATTGGAACGTAAACATTTTATTTTAACATTTTTTTTACGTCTGTCAGAGTGATCTAATCATTATATGACGACTTGCACATGAGAGCGAAACAGACCAACTTTATCCAACTGAAAGTGTTCAACGATAAGAAACAAGTTTCTTAAAGGGGCTGATGTGAATATGTAAATGGTTCTGTTCGCCTGTGATCGTCTCTATTGCGTTGAGTGTCAATACGTGTCAATACGTGTGATCGGCTAGTGTGTATAATGTTCGGCGTGGGCGCGCGCGTGTGTGCGTGTGTTATGGTTTACGCATAAACATTACACATATAGATAAAATTTCCCCGGGACATATAAAAATTTATAAATAGTTTTTTTACGGGACATACAAACGTGTTTGTCTGCTTGGCGCCAGACAAAAGAAGAACATACGTTTGTAATCGCAACACATTGACGTAGTTTTCATGCAATGCAAATTATTTTCTTCTCCGAAGACGCGTAACAACAATATGTCACGTATTTATTAATGGTAGCGATTTCTTTTGCCCTCAGAGTGCACGTCGTTTCCTTTTCGTGATTACAGTTCGTTGTTTTCACAACGAATGCTCCTATGATTCTCGACTCCAATTCTCAGACTTAAAATTGTCTTACTCGTCTCTTTTCCGACGAACTGTTACACTCTTCTCTATGTAAGTACGCCATTATTTGCACGTAGCATGAAGAATCAGTTACTTGATCTTTGTCGTGTATTAACCTCGTCTTTTTGGAAAATTAAATTCCTAAATATAATGTCGTATATTATACATTCCTTTTGTCATTCAAACATTTTTTCTTCAAACATCTTTTCTGTTATAAATTTTGTACGCAGCAGCATTGTCAATCGCAACCACTTTTGCTTACCTCAGATGAACCGGCGTTATCCGGGACACCAATATATGACACTTGTTCAACGCCATTTTAAAAAAAATATTCGTACCTTTCCCAAAAATGCTTGTATATATTTTCTAGTATATTCCCTATCCAAATTTAACAACAATCCCTAGAGTTTTCACCCCCATCACCGGGTTAAGAAAAACTAAGATCATCTTCTTATTAGGTTTTTCTTTTCTCTTTGGTCAGTTATTAGCACTGACCGCACTCTTATTTTGTTTAGACGATATCATGGCATCCGCTCGTCTACGTGCTATTCCCTACGGTCAATCTCAGCTGTTTTATCTAGCCACCCTAATGCCATCGTCCAAAATGTCCTCTTTTGCCACTACTAAACCCGCCGACTTGTTTGACCCACGTTCTCCCAAGGTATTACTTAGCCATCGACCTCATCAATAGCTATACTTATTCGCACTTCTACGTTTAAGGTTCAAAATATAAAAGCCCTACTTTTAATATTTATGGTGGTAATCCCTCCCTTATTGCATAAGATACCTACTAACGTAATGATTCACTCGGTATTCCAGCTCTGTAGTCTCAGGAATCAATAAAGATTCCCGAGTTAGACAAGAGGTTTTGAGGTTATATCGTCCAAAATGTAAAGACAACATTTAATAAAACATTAGTCACAAGGATTCCAAATTATACTTAGATTTTCTATATTACACAATAATGAAAACCATGTTACACGATGTAACTGAAGAATTTGTTTAAAACGCACTCTAAATTATATCCATTTTTCATAATTATCACAAAAATTGAAGATTCTATTCCATTCATTGAAGTTCATTTAATAATAATAAAAGTAATTACGAAAAGATTAATGGATGCCTCAATTATTGCGATTCTCTTAATCATTTTCTAAATCTTCACCGACACGAAACATTTTATGTAAAAAATCAAATAAGATTAGATTCAAATTAATAAAACTAACATTATTTCATTCAATAACGCTCAAAATACATAATCATTCTTTTAAAGATAATTAAGTTCTTCTAAAACACATTATCTCATATTTGAACTCATTTTTATCAACTTTATGATTGTCTTATATTATTGAAATTCTACAACGCAATAAACGTTCTTATATTACGTTTCTGAATTTTTGAGATGACGAATTATTCGTTTTATTTTGTATTTTTCGAACTACTGTTCTCACCTTGCGTGTCATCTCCACAATATAACCTTTGACCCTCTTCAGGTCTATCTTGTCCAGCTAGGAAATATTTCTGCTCTATCCATTAACGCTGTAGCATTGCCTTTCCTGCTGGTTGTATTACGATACCATTGTCACTGCGCACTGACTTGATATTCAACATTCTTCCTTTGAGAAGATCGGTTTTGGAGGCGTTTAATTCTTGAGTGTTTGTCTCACTTTCCACTCTAGTTCATCTCCTTGTGCTTTGAGTTTATTCCAGGCAGCCACCTCTATTGAAGCTATCATGTCTAAGTGTAGAATCCGCTTGATGGTTATGACGAAGTTGTGACCTTAGTTTAGCACTGATTCATCAGAGGGAGTAAGATGACGTATACTTTTGTTGATAATGGCTCTTAATGGTGAATGATTGACATGGGACCTTACGTCCTTAGCTTGTACATTTTCCAATTTCGTTATGTGACAAGATTTAGAGAATAATAAGTTACAGCGACCGAAACGTGTGAAAATCTCAAGTTGAAAATATTAGTCGGAAGGATGCAAATAATACGTTCAAATATGTTAAATTTAAATAACATTGAAAAGATTATTAACATATTGACAAATATGTTAAGCGTTTATAATATTTCATTGGAATTCATTATTGAGATGAGTATTATTTATTAATTTATTTATTGCGGACTATTATCCTCATCTTTTTTTTAGTTGTTGTTTCACGTTTCGAATACATATTCCTGTGGCCTTCGTCAAGTGGCAAGGTGAATAGAGACGTCGAATGTCTACGAGCCCGGTTGAGCATTGTTTGAAGATAGCGGTTGAGGATAGGTGTTAAAGACTGCATTTTTTAGAAGATAATATGGAGAAGGTAGGGCAGACCCCACAACTCGACTGAAAGGTTGTGCTAATGACATTTAAAATGAGAACAAAAGTACTAGTGATAGAAAATAAGAATTAAACTCTTTTTCAATCAAATTTATCCTCAGCACTAACATTCAATTCGTATTTTTTGGTGATGGTAGGTAATTTCTCATTTTTTAATACGTAATTGCTTATCATAGTATTGATTCAATATACGATATCTTTGTCTCTCTCTTTGTCTCTCTCTCTCTCTCTCTATATATATATATATATATATATATATATATATATATATATATATATATATATATATTAGAAAGTTAAAGGAAGAGGATGAATTCAATTCTTTAGGGAAAGACATATCGGGATAATACAAAGCTAAACAAAACTGTACTGGAGTAAACAAGACAAAAGCTGAAGGTATAGAAACTATATATTAAAATATATAGATTTATTAATTTATTAAGGAGCGTTGGATGAGTGTGGACTCTTTATCTCATGGCATTTCGAAGTATTTTTATTCTCATCAGAAGTGTCGAGAACGGGCTAGGTAACAAGATGGGGATGCGACATCTACCGATAATTTCATTAGGAGCGAATAACATTATTGAGGCTGTTTGGGAGAGCTATAATGTTTCTATTATATATAAAAAAATATTGTTTGTATTATGTAACGTATGTACGTATATAGCATAACTGTCATAGTAGTCTTTTACGTGAAAGTCACCACTTATCAAGGTCCGGAAGCCACTCAGGGATAAGGGTTATTGCGTGTATAGTAATTATGCGATACTATTGTAGTAATCGTTAGTATTGAAGATTTGATAAAGTGTCTGACTTAAGGGAGCGGTTCATCAGGAATTTGTTTATGTTGGACTTGAAGACATCTAAGTTGTAGTCAGGTGGGAAACCGGCAGACGGGAGAGAGTTCCACTGGCGTGTACTTCTAAGAAATAAGCTTTGTTCATGGAATCTACGTTTTGGTTTTGGCACAGTCAAAGAGTGGAGAAAAAATTTGACAGTGGTTTCAGATAGACCGGTGTTTATCGTGAAAGATCGGCGAGGGGGACCAGGGAGTGGAGCTCAGATGAGCACTTGCCATGGAAGTAACGATAAAACAAAGACAGGCTCGCAATGTTTCTTTTGTGGGATAGAGGTTGCAGGGAAGAAAAAAGGGCATCCCCCACTAAGCCACTAAGTCTCTTTTGTCAAGGCAGGATAGGCTGTTTTTAGAAGCTTCTGCCCAGATATGGCAACAGTACTCCCTCCTTGGACGTACTTGGCTTTTATACAGATAGAGAATTGCATCAGCAGTGAGATATCTTCTGGGGCAGTTGAAGGATCCTACCAAATTTCCAGCGACCTTGGCAATAGACTTGATGCACGTGTTCCATTTCAGGTCAGGAATGTATGTTGACAATGGCTGTGTTTAGATTATTAGCGAGAATATAGGGTACGTTGGTTGAAAGCAGTTGCTTAACCCTATGTGTGTATGTGTTGTAGATGTAGTGGAAGTTTGTATTAAATAGGTTTTTTATGCTCTGTAATTCAATTCTAAACGAGGTGTTTTGGATTATAAACGTACTTAACCGGACTGTAAGTTATTAGGAGTAGTAGTGGGAGGATTAATGTGAGAGGTTTAATTATAAGGGGTGCGTAGTGTCAGGAGTGTTATTGAGTAAATTAGACAACTGATAAACAGAAAGTAGAGTAGGGGATAAAAATGCTAAGGGGTAGCGTGTGGATTGTGTAAAAATAAAAGAATTATAGAGTAATAATAGATATTAGTTTTAAGGGATGCGTACTTATTAAATATAGGAGAGTAAAAAATAAAATTTGGGAAAAGTGGGTAATCAAAATTAAATATGGGGAAAATGCGGTACACAGAGAAATACAGAAATATAGGCGGATAGTCAAGTTACAGAAAGAAAAACGTGAAAATAAATTAAAAGAAATGAAAAATGTATTAAAAAAATATAAAATAAAATGAAAGTTCGATAAACAGGAAAACATCCAGTTGGAGAAATGTCTTTAAGGCAAGAGGTACGGATGTAATTTTACGCCTTAAAAATGAGGTCTTGTCGAATGCAGAACAAATGGCGAAATAATTTTAGAGAGACCAAAACAGGCGAGTACAATTCTTTTGTGAGGACAGATAACGTCTTTATCTAATTTACATATTGGTTTCAGAACAGCATGTTATGGTTGGGTGTAGAAAATATTACAATTTAGTTAGAAAATTAGCTCTGGACGAAAATATGATTAAATATAATGAAAAAAGTACCTCTCTCTTTATAAATATATAGGAATTTTGAATTTTTAAAATTTTTTTTTTTATTTCAGGGTTTCATATTTTTCTTTCGTGCTTATCAGGTCCGAAGGAGAAATAGTTTTTCCTTGAAAGATGAAAAAGGTTTATTCTGCGTTTCGCTTGTGTATGCAGGAGACGATGCAATTGAATATGTAGTTGCTTTGCAGGAGTAATACATGAACGTAAATATGTCGCTGCCAACGATAAATGAAATGAGCAATAATGGAGATCGAGTTGGGATCGGTGTAAGAGATAACCTCCCGTGTTCTGAGATAGAACTAAGAGGGTCAAAATTGGTCGAGACAATATTAGGGGTTCGGTGAAGAGAATGCGTTAGATCTCAGTGAGTGAGAAAGGCGATGGGGCTTGAGTTGTAAGTCTGGTTTTGTTAGAGGGGAATAGTTTTCGAGTTTTTTTTTTTTTTTTTTTTTTTACCGGAAAAAGCATTAGTAAATGAGCTATATTTCTTTGGTCGTAGCCATGAATGCTATCTTAATTCAAAATATTTCAATTAGAGTGTCGAAGTCTAATAATAACTAATGCTTAAATCTCTAAGTGTTTAAGTTTAAAGATGGGAGTTATAGGGTTCTAATTGTAGGGAAAGATAAATTTCTTTAGAAGTGGTATGATGTTTTCAGGAATTAGGGTTGAGGTGGTGGTTACTTGTACGTTTGACTTTTAGCTTTACGTTGAGAAGAATAACGAGTCATGAATAAAAGTTTGTTCGTTGGGGGGCGTATTGGTGAGAAATTTAATGTGTGAGTATACAAGTGGATATATAAGGATGTTACGTTAGGATTAGGGGTTCATAATGTCAAATGCTGTGTGTTCTGCTTTATATGTGAGATATGTTAGTTATCTGATTATATTATTAGAGAGTTTTAATTAGGGTTCATGTCAGAGAGTTGATTTAAGGGATTACCAATATTAGTCCTGGTTTGAATATGGTTCATCGGAAAAGTAAGTGTGCTTGCGTATTTTAATTTTCATGTGTTCTTGCAACTAGATATTATCTCTAATTTCGAATTGACAATATTTAATCTTTTCGGTGCTGTTATAATCGATATAGACTCTGCGTTGCAAAAAGAAGGTAGGAGTTTGAACCTTGGATGTCTGATTTAGATTTATTCGCATCTCATCATTTTTCATAATTCTTGGATATGTTACTAATTGCGACAATCATTTTTCATAGTTTTGACATACTTTATTGCTCCTTACTAAAATAATATATGTTTCACATATCTTATCCAATCATAGGGGGCCGCGTATTCTGCTAGTATATATTTTCCACCTATCTCACTCAATCCCGGACGACGCTGGGTATTCTGCTACTATATGTTTTCCACCTATTTCATTAAATCCTGGTTGACGCTAGGTATTCTGCTAGTATATATTTGCACTCATCTCATCCAATCCGGACTTCATGTCCGCAGCCCCACTGTTAAAAATATACATGAAATTAAGTAATGTTTAAATCGGTAAACGGTTTCAGCCATTTCTGGAACTACTTCATATCCCCTCATACCACTGTTAATAATATACTTAATTAAAGTAATGTTTAAATCATAAACTATTTCAGCAGCTTTTTGAAATTAATACATAAAAACATTAACACGGTTACGGATTAAGCAACCATTACTTCAACATGAATGTCTGAGTGTAGTATCACTCTCAGCATTCTAATGACTTTTATCCCCACCCTCTTCTTAAGAGTTTTTCCAATTACTGCCATGATGACATTAAGGACGAAAATATGAACTCAGGATTACTTGATATAATTACGTGATTTTTGGAATGTTACAAATAAGCCCGTAACGTGCACTGATCCATTTACCTGATTTTTGGAATCAGCAGTACATCCATGTGATTTTTGGAATATAACATTTTATGACAATGTAGTACATCATAAATATATTATATGCATCTTTTTTAACAGAAGATAATCATTCATAAGCGGAGGTAAACATGTCCGACTATAATCCCCCCTACGCGAAAAGAAGGAGGAGATTATGCCTGGATCTCATTTACACACCAAATCAATTAACTCACATTTAGTATAATCTATATCTGTTTTAATTTTCATATCACTTTTCTTTTCCTGGCGATGGGGCATTCTACCGGATTCCAAACATTCTCCCATTAATTTAGTTACTCCAACCGAGAGATATTTTTAAGATTCTAACCGACCTTTTAAATTCTATTGTTTGTATTTCTTTTGCACTTGGTTCACCGGGTATATTCGCCAGATAGTTTTTGAAATTCTTTTTCATTAGCCCGGTCGCTCCTATAATGACTGGAATGATTGATACCTTCTTAAGATTCCAGTTTCTTTTCATGTCATACATAAGTCCTTAGTATTTTGTTATTTTCTCCATCTATACTCTTTTAAGGCCAGCATCATAAGGGACATTTACGATTGTGTGTGGATGTTTAAATTTCAACCAATGAAATCTGCCGGAAAGCGTTACACACAAAAGAACACGCTATCGTATAAATATATACATTTTCCTTTCTTGTTATTTCTCTCTCTTTCTCTTTCTCTTTCCCCCCTCTCTCTCTTTCTCTCTCTCTCTCTATATATATATACGCATAAAATGCGTTGAAAGTCAAATTACAATGCAAATTTACGTAATTAAACAAATATTTTACTGGCCTGAAATGTACAAGTTAAGTATATTTCGGAGTCAAACTCCATCTTCAACATCTTGTTTGTTTGCTTTTTTTCTGCTTCTTTTTTTGCCATGTCGTAAAGTTGGAGAACGGAAACGGAACTCACACCCCTGACACTAATCTCGCGTCGTCAACGTACTGTTCCCGATATTTCAAATTACAAGATATGAGAGACAACGTGCGGATCTTTATTACTGCCGTTTCTTTCTCCATCATTATAACATGCCAAAAAAGAAGAAAAAAAGAAACAAACAAAATACTTAGGATGGAGTCTGACTCCGAAATATATTAAAATTATAAATTTCATGTTTATTTTCGTAAAATCGTGTTGTAATTTGGCTTTCAAGCACACTTGATGCGTATTTTATTTTATTCAAATTGAATCATCGCTTTTAAAACGGAACTCACACCCTTCACACACACACACACACACACACACACACACACATATATATATATATAATAATAATAATATATAATAATAAAATATATAATAAATATATAAAATATATATATAATATTATATAATCATAATATATATATATATAATAAATTCCACAGCCAAACAATGTCACAGCCCACAAGAGCCATGACAGTCAACGAACCAGAGGTCCAAGACTCGAGTTTCGCCCTCATTTGGGCTCATCAGTTAGACACATCCGAACTCAGTATTCGAAACCCGAGCCTCTCGCATGCAAAAGGCTCGGGTTTTTAATCCTGAGTTCGGATGTGTCTAACTGATGAGCCCAAATGAGGGCGAAACTCGAGTTTGTGATTTCTGGTAGACTGATTGTCATGGCTCCTGTGGGCTGCGACGTTGTTTGGCTGTGGCGTTTATTATACACAGTCTCTCACATTCTGAAAATCCTATCATAAGTTGCTCGCTTGGTTCGCATTGCTGGATGGCAACGTCCTTTTGAGATAAAACTCCTACTTGTGAGACATCGGTTTGGGGTTATTAGCTGGTTGGATGTCGAGACGAAGTAGGTTCATTTTACAGTCGGATTTCGGCGCGGTTTGCTTGACCTGTGTTTATTAATAGAAGTTCTTGTGTGCGGGCCGTTTGCTCAGTTGGTAGAGTGCTTGCCTCGCATGCGAGAGGCTCGGGTTTCGAATCCTGAGTACGGATGTGTCTTACTGATGAGCCCAAATGAGGGCGAAACTCGAGTCTTGGACTTCCGCTTAATTGACTGTCGTGCCTCTTGTGGGCTGCGACGTTGTTTGGATGTGGAATTTATTATATACAATCTCTCACATTCTTAAAATTATATATATATATATATATATATATATATATATCGTACTGGTTTCAATATTTTTGTTTTACATTTGCTTGAATAGTATCAGCTAGAACAGAACCCGAAACATTTTAAACCATGTTTAACTGTGTTTAATCTATATGTGCGCAAATAAAAAGAAATATGTGGGTAAGTGTAAATGAAGATGTTGTATTTAAACTTGTTGTCTTCTATACGCGTTATTCATCCATCTAAACAAAGATTTTAGTCGTTATAATCAATTATTGTTGTAAGATTACTAATTCGTGTCTATTGCAGTGTTATATGACAGGCAGTTTAAGAGTTTATCGGTTAAATATTTACACACATACATACACAGCCATATGTAGTAGGTCGAACACAAAGGAGTATTATTTAGTTATGTATCTGGTTGTCGATCTATCTATTTATCTATATACAGGGTGCCCCCCCCCAAACAAAACAACAGTGGAGGTTCAATTGTTTTTCTGGGCATTTTACAGTCAACGGAGGACAAAAAGGCCAAATACCCTTGTGTTTTGATGTGATGTTTTGAATATAATAAACTAGTTATGACCAAAGTTTCATTTCATTCGGACAAAACACTAAGAAACGGGGCCTAATTAGAGTTGGGGCCCCTTTTGTTTGGTCACCCTGTATGTATTATCGACATATCTCTCGATCTAGGTATCTATCTATGTATCTATCCATCTCTACCTATCTATTCTATCTATATAAATAAAGAGAAAAGCAAGAGATGAATATGAAGAATGTTGACAAAAACCAGTCAAAATATGACAAAGCTAGATCATAGACAAGTTTACCAGAAGCAACTGATCAGCTGACAGGATCTACGTGTGAATTGCGTGGATCAGGTAAGCTAGAGATCATTGCAATTTGAATTTGGACGTTAAGCAGGGCGGACGGTTTAACAGGTGGTGCTCCCATTTCACGGGGGAGGAGGGCTCGGACGTGTCTTAGAATTGAGACCTAGAATTAACAATGCAAGCAAAGATATTCACTTTCCATTTTTCTGCAATGGACACTTGGAAAGTGAATAGACCATATATAAAACAAATCAGCGTTCTTGGAAGTCAATGAATATTCGTTCAAACAGTTTCAGCCTCCCCTCCAACAACGAGATGAATTCCAGGTGGGCCAAGATCAATGACGCACGAAACAAACGTATGTCCAAAATACATGCATCACAATCACACACACGCACACACACACCCACACACACGCACACACATACGCGCGCGTATATGAACATTTAGACGATGATAGCATTGAAACGTAAATAGACTGCAAGAACACAACTAGAGAAAAGAAAGTGAAGAAAAAACCGTAGACATTTGATGACACGTATACAAATAATGATGAACCCTTCGTCACCAGTATATATCACTGTATGCTATAGTGCCTCATTATACAACATATCATGCTATGGTACGCAATACACAACAGACCTCTTTTTGGTAGCCTATAATACAAAACATATATCTACAGTTATATATATATATATATATATATATATATATATATATATATATATATATATATATATATATATATATATATTAGAGCTGGGACGATTAATAAGAATCGGGAATCGGTAAAATTAGAAGATTTTGGGGTATCGGATATTTAACGTGCGTGTTTTTTACGAAAATTGGGAAAAATAACAATCTTATAATTAATAAAGTAGAGACTTATGAAGACACGGAATCGGAATCGTTAAGTGTATCGGAATCGGGTATTTAGCACGGAATTGTATCGGAATCGGGAATATATATATATATATATATATATATATATATATATATACACACACTTTTATCATTATAAAGACACTTTATTGGAATCCTGTAGTGAAAATTATATATCTAATTTTGTTTTAGCGATCTATGCTCTATGAAAATATGTAATAATAAAAAAGTTTTGGGGTAAATTTAATTAAATGATTTCATATTGCAACGAATCCTGGAAAAATCCTATAGATTCATAATGTTATTATCAGTAATAATAATAATAATAATAATAATAATAATAATAATAATAATAATAATAATAATAATAATAAATGATTTAATAAAGGCACACCATAAATTATCAGCTGAAAATTTGTTGTTTTTTTTAATTATTTTGTCTTTACGAAATTTCAATGTTTGAAATAAATTGCTGTTTCGTCATAGAAAAAAGTGAAATAGCGTTTAATTTAAAAATGTATTCCAACATTTATCTTCGGTTTAGGATTAGTTAATTAAATTTCATTGAACAAGCGAAGTTTTTAACAATGAACAACTTCTCCGCATTTAATTTGATTAGATTATGAATATATACATCAAGTCGATAGTTGATAAATTTACTGAATTAGAATTTATAATTAAATGCGTGTTTTAAAAGATATTTGCATATTTTTACGAAGTAATTTGCAAGCGTAGAATTAATCTCCAGGATGCAATATTTCTTTTTTTAATTTTTATTAAATATAAAATTCAGGTAAAATCAGGAAGCGATTGTTATGAATAAGCGACCCAGACTTTTCTATGTAAAGATAATAGAACCAGACTTTGCTAAGTAAAGATAATCTGCCCAAACTTTGCCAAGTAAAGATAATTTGCCCAGACTTTGCAAAGTAACGATAATCAGGCCAAACTTTTCTAAGCAAAGTTAATCTACCCAGACTTTTCTACGTAAAGATAATCTATCTGAACTTTTCTAAGTAAAGATAATCTACTTAGAATGTATCTATTAAAACTAACGAGGCCTTTTTAAGTAAAAAAATAATCCACTCAAACATTTCAAAATAATGTTAATTTATCTAGATCTTTCGATGTAAAGATAATCGACCAAGACTTTCCAAGTAAAGTTAATCTAACCAGAATTTTCTTAATAATGAAAAGATTCTAAGATTTTTCCAAGTAAAGATGATCCACCCAGATTTTTCAGAATAAAGAAAATCTATTCAGGCCTTTTTTATTAAATCTAAAGTATCTGAATTATCACGAATGAAATCCATTAGCATTTACCGTTATATATGTGGAAAAAATTATAAATTCTCTTTGGGGAGCTTAACAATACGACAATAACATATTTTTTATCCAAAGTGCAAAGAAGGTTATTCTTAAGTATTTGCAAAAAGGGTGTGTGTTTGTTTATGCAAAGATATACCGCCGTTCTAAAGAAATAAAAATGCATGAAGCCTTCATTCCGCTAATGGGATTTATTCAAAAGACTATATCGCTCTGTTACAAAATAACGATTAAAAATATAGCAGAACCTTATCTTTTTGTGACTTCTCCTTTACCTGTTCATCTTTAGTAGAAACTTGTTCATTTCTCAAACTTCCTACAATGGAAGAAGTGTACAGGCAAATTCCCAACAAACGACTTAGTTTTGTTTTCTGCAAATTTTCTGGCTACGTCGACGGAAATATCGACTCATAATCATTAAATAAATCAAAAACCTTTACCTAACGTCTTTTTTTAATGTATGAAACATTGAACTCTATAAAAGAGATATTATACATTGAAACAAAAATAAAAATTGCCTCGGTCTCGGATGACTTCTACTTCACTTATAGAAGAGAGAAAAAAACTAAATGCAGCATTAGAACATACACTATACATTTATCATGATGAAACAGCCAAAAAAAAAAACAGTTTTCCTAAGACAATCATAAATGCGTTCATCATGGCTTATTTGTAAGAATGCGCATGCGCATATTATTTCCGAAGACAAAGCAATTATGAGTCCAACTTTAATTTAAATGCCAAAAAGAGACACTATTCAATTATGGGATTCTATTTTGTTAGGCCTGTCACACGCAGCTTAATTTGACGTCACTTGATATTAGATGGAGACTTCGCGGGCTTTTTGTTGGTTGCTGCATCTTTTATTCATTTTGGTGTCATTTGTGAATGGTCGTTTTCAGGTGAAACTTGCTATTAATAAATGACTATTTTCAATTTTTAATAAAAAAATAATAATATATGATCAGCTGCACACGCTCATTTAACAATAACGGAAAAATTGTGCTTCGTTAGTGTTCGCATACATATTCGTATGAATTTACATCTTCATCAATGAAATTAAACTAGAAATAATAAAAGAATTTCTGAAACTGACAATTTTAATAAAAGAAAAAAACAACAACAAAAGCGTATCAATTGCAACAGACTAGCGAAAAAATATACACAACTCAGTAGCTATATAAATATAACAGATGATTATGTGAGTGTAAATATTTAACAGATAAACATATAAACTACTGTTCAACAGTATTCGCCTGGAAAGCTAGATGTTTCGCTTCATGCAGATTGCACCAAGCCATTTTCTTTTTCTTTTTTTTTTTGGTAAATATATATGAACTAGTAGGCCAACCCGCCTTTGCACTAACCGTATGTACTGGTCATACCTTCCCTACGTGTGAATACACTTTATGTAACATTTAAAATGTTTAAACAAAAATTTATCTAACTAATTTACCTTTATTATTTTGGTCTAAAAAAATACAAAGTTTTACCCATGTCCAAGTTTCCTAAATCTAAAATTTAAAGTCTTTAGGCTTAAAATTGGCGAGGGAATTTGGCAGAATCTTCAAAGGTAAACTCTTCCGACTTCGACCTTTTGGCAGCAAAATTTTCGCCCCAAACTGATTAGAATGCTTGCCACATGTCTGAATACCCATTATGTATACATGTCAAATGATTAGACCAAAAAGTGGCTGAGTAGGGAGCTAGATAATTGGAGGCGAAGTAAATTTGGTGCCTCCCAAATAAAATAGAAAAATAAAAATAATTATCGAAAAAATAAAATTAAGCAATGTATTAAAACTACCTATATTTATATTTAAATAAACAAATAACTGAAATTTGTGGATACATGCAGATGCCATAAACCTTAAAAAATGAACTTTTAGTGCTTTGATGGCAGCAAAGTTTTTAATAAATTCTGAATAATCCACAGACTGGATGACATCTCACACACACACACACACACTCACACACACACACACACACACACACATACATATATATATATATATATATTATAAAAAAGTGAACCATATCGTAAATTCAATCAACTAAAAAATGGAAACCGGGGTGAGGAAAAGAATATATATATATATATATATATATATATATATATATATATATATATATATATAATGGGGCAAGTTATATGTACAATTAAATAAAATAAATAAGTCGATTAAAACAATCGTTAAAATATACCCAAAGCGCTTTTCGTTCAGACAAACATTTTCAAGGGTCATAAGTCTGAAAATTATTTTTTAGAATATTTGGTAGTGATATGGAATACGAGCGGAGAGGAGGTTAAGAAAAAAAAAAAAAAAAAAACCTGACTACCCAAATAATTCTAACTGAAGCCGGAGGTTTCTCTGCTTGCACAAAGTAGGAGGGTTAGCAATGATGGCAAGTGCTTCGAGGACAGACAGGTGGAACTTTGTGCGTCCTCAGTACAAAACAGAAAAACATTCCGGAGAGAAAACAAGACCGCACTCCTTTTTATCGACCAAGTGTTGGCCGATGGACGATTCTATCAGTTGAGATTTTCTGGTAGTAGGTTGATGATCCCGGATGAAACGGGGAACATGTTGGGCTATTCTGACCTGAAGACGCTGGGTCGTCTTGCCTATATAGACGGCACCACACCGACATTGAAATTTATAAATAATATTACTAGTTTGGGAGATAGGCAAGACATCCTTACGAAATGAGGGAAAGGCGGTTTTTGTGGAAAAGGCAATACGGAGCGATAGAGCACCAAAATTAGAAGACACCAGAGAGGAAATCTTATCGCAAATAAGTTGGCCTTCAAGTCCAATCCAGGGTAACCTAAGGTATATCGGAAATCTACATGGACCGTATTTTGGTAGCTCAGAAAAGGATTTAATTTTTTTATTAATAACTAAGTTAACTAATGGAGGTGGATATCCATTAGTAATAAAAATCCTTTTAATGTTTTCAATTTCCACATCAATAAAAGGTGGGGAACAAATAGCAAGTGCCCGATGGGTTAAGTTTCTAATAAGATTTAGTTTCCTGGTTGTGGGTGCAAAAGAATCCCAACTAAGATAAAGACCAGTGAAAGTGGGTTTTCTATAAATAGATGTCATAAAGGAAAGCCCACGTTTAGAAACTAACACATCAAGGAAAGGAAGGTACACAAAATTAATACTCCATTGAGACCAATTTTGTCGATGGTAGGTTCGGCCCAACACAATTTGGCACAATGGCTGGTTTTAATTCTTGAACCAGTCTGTTCTTTTTATTCAACACATTGCACACCTGATTCTTTTCATTTCGCATCGACTATCAAGGAGCTTCCTCTTACCACTAACAACTGTTACTTGGTCTCCTTTGATATTAGCAATTTGTTTACCAATGTCCCTCTTGACGAGGTCATTGACATATGTGCTGATTTTCTTTATAGAGGCCCTGGCCCCCTACCCTCTTTTCCTGAGGCGGTGTTCGTTGAACTTTTGGAACTTGCTACTAAGTCAGTTTCCTTTAGTTTCAACGATGTGATGTATCGCCAGTTCGACGGTATATCGATGGGATCACCCCTTGGCCCAACTTTGGCCAATATTTTTGTGGGTTTTTTAGAACAGACGTTGTTTGACAAGTGCCCTAGACCAGCATTTTACATGCGTTATGTTGACGACACTTTTTCTTGTTTCGCAACGCATGATGAAGCTATGTCCTTTTTCCACTTATTAAATTATTTACACCCTTCTCTCAAATTTACAATGGAGGTGGAAAAAGATAACTCCCTTCCTTTCCTTGATGTGTTAGTTTCTAAACGTGGGCTTTCCTTTATGACATCTATTTATAGAAAACCCACTTTCACTGGTCTTTATCTTAGTTGGGATTCTTTTGCACCCACAACCAGGAAACTAAATCTTATTAGAAACTTAACCCATCGGGCACTTGCTATTTGTTCCCCACCTTTTATTGATGTGGAAATTGAAAACATTAAAAGGATTTTTATTACTAATGGATATCCACCTCCATTAGTTAACTTAGTTATTAATAAAAAAATTAAATCCTTTTCTGAGCTACCAAAATACGGTCCATGTAGATTTCCGATATACCTTAGGTTACCCTGGATTGGACTTGAAGGCCAACTTATTTGCGATAAGATTTCCTCTCTGGTGTCTTCTAATTTTGGTGCTCTATCGCTCCGTATTGCCTTTTCCACAAAAACCGCCTTTCCCTCATTTCGTAAGGATGTCTTGCCTATCTCCCAAACTAGTAATATTATTTATAAATTTCAATGTCGGTGTGGTGCCGTCTATATAGGCAAGACGACCCAGCGTCTTCAGGTCAGAATAGCCCAACATGTTCCCCGTTTCATCCGGGATCATCAACCTACTACCAGAAAATCTCAACTGATAGAATCGTCCATCGGCCAACACTTGGTCGATAAAAAGGAGTGCGGTCTTGTTTTCTCTCCGGAATGTTTTTCTGTTTTGTACCGAGGACGCACAAAGTTCCACCTGTCTGTCCTCGAAGCACTTGCCATCATTGCTAACCCTCCTACTTTGTGCAAGCAGAGAAACCTCCGGCTTCAGTTAGAATTATTTGGGTAGTCAGGTTTTTTTTTTTTTTTTTTCTTAACCTCCTCTCCGCTCGTATTCCATATCACTACCAAATATTCTAAAAAATAATTTTCAGACTTATGACCCTTGAAAATGTTTGTCTGAACGAAAAGCGCTTTGGGTATATTTTAACGATTGTTTTAATCGACTTATTTATTTTATTTAATTGTACATATAACTTGCCCCATTATATATATATATTTTTTTTTTCTTTTCCTCACCCCGGTTTCCATTTTTTAGTTGATTGAATTTACGATATGGTTCACTTTTTTATAATTATTCTAAAATTTTGCCAATCGAATAAAGATATATATATATATATATATATATATATATATATATACAGATATACACAAATATTTATTTATATATATATATTTATATATATATACACTTGTGCCCGATATTATTCATACCCCTCGGATCTTTGAGATTTCTATAAGAATATTGCTCAAACCAGAAGGTAGACAATATTAAAGGGATTTCAAGCAATAAATCAAGCATAAGCATTTAATTTAAACTCAACAAATAAATAAATTATGCAAGTTTGACCCATTATACAAAGAAAAACAATAATGGCACTAGTACAAAATTATTCATACCTCTCTTACTAATAGTCAATAGCATGCCCTTTATTCTTAATAACTGCTTGTAACCGTTTTGGATATTTATCAACAAGGTTTTTACAAGCATCAACACTGATTTTTGACCATTCTTCAATGCAGTAGTTCTCCAAATCCCTCAAATTTCTAGGTTTCCGCTTTTTAACCTCAGTTTTCAATATGTGCCAGAGGTTTTCGATAGGGTTCAGGTCGGGACTCTGGCTAGGCCATTCCAAAACATTAATTTGATTATCCTCAAACCATTTCTTGACTATTTTGGCAGTATGTTTTGGATCATTATCCTGTTGAAGGATCCAGTTTGGTCCTAAATGGAGCTTCTCCGCATCCTGTCTAATGTTTTTCTGGAGTATCTCCAAATATTGCTCCTTCTTCATGGTTCCATCTATCTTGACCAAACTACCTGGACCACTAGCCAAAAAGGAGCCCCAAAACATTAGGCTACCACCACCATGTTTCACCGTGGGTATGGTGTTCTTTGGGTTGTAAGCTTCTCCTTTCTTCCTCCAAACGTAAGAAGCATCCATATGGCCAAACAATTCAATTTTTGTTTCGTCAGTCCACAAAATACTTGAGAAAACGGACTCTGGAGAATTCACATGGGTCCTAGCAAACTTTAGACGTGCTACAAGGTGTTTTCCGGTGTGCAATGGAGTCCTTCTTGGTCTTCTTCGTTTCAGACCATTTTCATGCAGAGTCCTTTGCAATGTTTGCCTTGATATTTTTATGCCAGAAGACTCCAGATTTTCTAAAATGTCCTTAGTAGTGGTGGTTGGATTTGCATTAACACTTCTTACAATATCCCTGGTGGCTCTAGCAGACAGTTTCCTTTTCCTTCCTCTACCAATCAAGTTGTTTGTTGTGTGGTGGCTCTGGAATTTTTTGATGATGCTCTGTACTGTTGCTGTAGGAACCTCAAATTTCTTGGAAATTGACTTGTAACCTAAACCATCCTTCTGTGAATTCACAATTTTAGTCCTAAGATCATTACTAAGCTCTTTTTTCTTCCCCATTCTAATCATTTTTATTCTTTTATTGATTTTCAGTTGATATCATTTTAATTTCTAAAAAATGCAAAAAAAGAAATGAAATTAATCAAAGGTTGTATAAAAGCATTCAAAATAAGAATCAAACAGGAAACAAACAGTCAGAAACTCGATTAATACTGAAAAAATAAGGGGGTATGATTATTTTTGAACATTGCAGATTTTATAAATAGCTGTATATTTCTTTTATTACAAGTATCCCGAGATTTTAAAATGACGAAAATGATCAGAAGAGGTTTATTAAGAATATGTACCAATATGGACGTAAACAATAAATTCTTACAAAGTTACACCTAATAAACTCAATTTTCAAGGGGGGGTATGAATAATATCGGGCACAAGTGTATATATATACATATATATATATATATATATATATATATATATATATATATAAGTGCAAGTGTCTGTGTGTCTGTGTACATTTCCCTGCGCAATAACTCTGTAAATTTCAAGCCTACAGATTCGAAATTTGATATACAGGATACTGTGATTTGGGAAAATGGATGTGATTAGTTTTCGGACGAAAATTTTTTCGATTAAGGGGTAAAAGTTCAACGGTGTGACTTTTGAGAACTCTACCAAACTCCTCGTACAATTTTGAGTCTAAACACGTGAAATTTAAGATATAAATCCCTTGGACATGGATCTAACTTAATAACTTATTGGAGCTCTATACAATAAATTTAAAGGGGTCACAATAGGGGTCAAAGTTTAAAAAATTGATCGTTTTTTTTTGTTTTGCACAGCATACACCTCAAAACACCCGGGCAACGCCGGGCACCCACAATAGTGTATATATATATATATATATATATATATATATATATATATATATATATATATATATATATATATATATATATATATTTACAAGACCTATTTCGGATTTTTCCTGTTCTGGATTCTACCACTTTTCCCAATGATTTTTTTATTGTATCCTTTTTCTCCGTTTTTTTCTCGTTTCTTGCTTTTTACTTGAAACCCTTCAAACTCTCTGAAACTGTTTAATGATTTTTTTAAGCAAATATGATAAACTTAATATTAGTATTTTCCTGTAATGTAACTTGTAAAATTTATAGCATATTTCGCACACCTCTTCCCAATGAATAACAAAATTGCATTCTTCAAAACTCCATGGAATTATCAGTTTCTTGTTTTATTTCTGTTCCTTTTCGAATAATTAAAATTTGGCATACATTACTTTAAAGATTATAAGGTTCTTTTAAAAATCTGAATAAATAAAAGATGTTTATTATATATCCTGGGTTGACATTGTTAAATATTAGTGGCAAGTGATATATATATATATATATATATATATATATATATATATATATATAACAATGTCAACCCAGGACAAGTGCGGTTTGAGATTGTGTACCTTCTAACACCAAAATAGCACGCGCAGGCACCCCTACATGTCAAAGACTGAAGGAGCCTGTATTTTTTGTGTTTATATATATATATATATATATATATATATATATATATATATATATATATATATATATATATATGCACTAGCATTTCAGCCCGGTGTTGCCCGGGTGTTTGGAGGCGTATGCTGAGGTAAAAAGGATCACTTATTTAAACTTTGAGCCTTAACATTTATTGTTTTGGGTTCGAATCAAATTATTAAGTTAGGTCCATCTCCAAGAACCCTATATCTAAAATTTCAAGTGTTTAGACCCAAAATTGTCGGAGGAGTTTAGTAGAGTTCTCAAATGGTAAATCGTTGAACTTTAACCCTTTAACAGCAAAATGTCTTGCCGAAAACCGATCACAAAGATTTCCCCAATCTCAGTACCCAGTATATCAAATTTCAAGTCTGTAGACTTTAAATTGACAGAGTTATTGCGTAGAGAATTGTACGCACACACAGACACACTGACACATTAACTTTTATAGATATACTAGCATGGGTGCCTTGCGTTACCCGGGTATTTGGAGATGTATGTTGAGCAAAAAAAGTGGTCAATTTTTTAAACTTTGACCGATATTATGCCCTCTTAAAATTTATTCTTTTGGGCTCGAATAAAGTTATTAAGTTAGATACATGTCCGAGGAACCTATATCTAAAATTTAAGTGTTTAGAGCAAAAATTATCCGAAGAATTTGGAACAGTTCTCAAATTCAAATCGTTGAACTTTAACCCATTAATCGCCAAATTTCTGGCAGTAAACCGATCACTTGGATTTTCCCAAATCTCAGTACCCTCTATATCCAATTTCGAGTATGTAGACTTAAAATTGACAGAGTTATTGCATAGGGAAATGTACACACACAGACACACAGATACACAAATACACAGACAGACAGACACTTTCACTTTTATAGAAATATAGATATAGATGATGGGGCTTCTCCGTCAATTCGGACGTATAAGGTTCCGCTACAACAATTAAGTTGCTCGGAAATCAACACAGATGATTTGTTTAGAGTAGAGAAAGATTTGTGTACAACCAACCATACTTTTTGGTGTTATTGCTAACCTTTCCCGGTACAGATGACTGACACAGGACAGAGTATACATTAATCCTCTAAGACTCGGTATTAATCTTTCCCAGTGAATTAATGCGCCCCCAGATACAAGCCTGGAAATTTCTACAACTCGACGCGGTACATACATCTGGTACTGGCCAGGCTTAACGTTGCTTAACTTCGGTGATCTGGCGAGAACCGGTATGCCAATACTTATATATACTAATAGGGCGCCCGGTGTTTCCTGGTCTTAAGATACGCATAAATATTATATTTTAATTTATGCAGGATTCTAATCTATTATAAACAGAAATGCCGTAGTATCAAACGTAATGTTAAAATCCTTTACTAGAGTCGCTCATACTGGTTATGTATGCACTTTGAAATCTATTAGATATAGGTTACTAATTAATGTTTGCTAAGTGACACATCTGTCACTTACGGCGAAATTGACGAAATGGCAACACCAATTTTTAGCGAAGTACGAACAATTACCAGCACTGTATCTCTGAAATCGTTGACCGTAGACGGTCATGTGACCACTCAAAATGTCCGGAATTGCCACATTATGGGGGGGGTCAATAATACATTATGATGTTTTAAAACCAATGGCTTTCGAGATATTTGACATAAACTAATTTCAACTTTGTACATCGTACAGTGTATCAAATTCTGATTTTTATTATATTACTTATGTACATTATCCATAATGTTTTAGTTTAATTTTGTGGATTTCGACACTTTGTGCTTTTACTACAACCACAACATACCACACATTTTAAGTTCTTAGCCCTACAAGTGCATGTCTTGGTACTCCTACATGACGTTGGGCATTTGCATGGTGGTTGTAGGTCATCTGGTCTGCATGATACAGGCAGTATTACATGAGGTATGCCGAGTTCTGTTGGTTCATATCCAAACTTGAGCTGATCTAGTTTTATTATTACAGGATTTAGCGCTTCTAACTACAATCTGCAATGTAGATATGATCGTTTTATGTGTTCTTGTGGTGTGGAAGAACAAGCTGGTTAAACTCAAGTTCTTTCCTACAACTATGGTACTGCTCCCATCGATACTCGTCGAATGTTGAACAGTCGGTTTTCTTTAATGTAGTTACAATGAATTTTTCAGCATTACTTATCATCTTCGGCGACAATTCCTCTGCACCAAACCCTTCCAATAGAGTGAGATCAATTCAAGCCTTCAGACCAGCCAGCTTTGAACCCACCTTACTGGTACTGTCGTACCCACTTAATGCGTGAATTGCTGGAAGACAGGACACCAAATTTCTATTCAGTTGATCATCCAACAGGTGAACAGGCGCATGCTTCTTCTTGTTTCCAAGCTTTACATAGAGTTTTGGTAGTTCCCATGTTTTCTTGAAATGGTAGATGATGTTTGAGTACATTCGTGTCAGGTGAGTCAACTAGGATCGATTGAAAATCATGTTTTACACCATCATTAATATGGAACATGATGCTGTCATCAGCCTCTTCTTGGTTGCTTGAGAGCTCTGTGATCGTTCTTTCTTTGACCACAAACAGTTTTCTATATTCACCACCATATATTCCACCAAAGAACATTTCTTTATTTGATACAATATTTTGTAGCATCCACTTGATGAAGGGCTGTCATGACCTCTGATATCAGATTTATTGCCTCCTTGCTTTTACAACAGTGACCCCCTATCATAACACTATTCTCTACAACAATCTTCCTAAAAACCTCTGTCTCAATCAAAGCCAAATCTATACCAATACAGGGAAAATAATTCCCGAGGCAAGCGATTACAATCTTCTCCATGTTAAATGGTCCCATCCCAAGGAATATGTTACCAGACTGTTCGAGTTTCAGCAATTGTATTTCTTTTGCGATAGCATACACCCTCCTCATCAGAACATAATGCCCCTGATATGGCATTCTCTTGCTTCAAAGCATCCTGAAGATTAAGCATCGATGTAAATATTGTGTCCATTTCAGTTGCAACCACCATAAGGATGGGTATAAATGATGTATTTTTAATATCAAATTTCGATTTATCCTGGAGGGCACTCATCGTTGCAATAAAGCTAGGAAATGACCTCTCCTCGTTATATACATACTTTTGCATGGCCATGCATCAAAGAAAATAATCATCATCAATATTGTGTTCTCGTGTATAATTATAAGGTGTTGTTGAAAATGATTCCAGTATATCACCGTTCCCTTTGATCAGGTAAGACTTCTCAATAACCTGACAGGGCAGCACATCAGCCAACTTTCTCATAACTGGTTGTTCTGAGAAGGTTGTCATGTGATTGTCCTCAAAATGATTGCCTCGCAGTTGGTTCTGAAATATGACTAGAACAGTGTCATGACTGGAATCTTTTCCTGACATTGTGTCAAAATTGTCCATTTCACCTTGGATAATGTGACCTTCAGATATCATTGATGATACAGGGCATCTTTTGGGTAGGGTATCTTTCACCATTTTCGGGGCCATGGAGGTGTTTAGTTTATTCATTTAATCTTAGCTAGTAGCTAGATTCATCCTATACTTAATGTTTATCAGCTGTCTTGGTCTAGACAGGTTGTGGACAGTTTGTGCCAAGCTACAATGAAATGGGGCCTTACTTCGTCTGGAACTTAACCAATAATGTATATACTGAATGAGTGTATCAAACTTAAGGATCCGTTCATCTGTGTTAGTGTTGCTGGTGTTTGGTAACATAAATTTCATGAACTGCATCCACCCTTTGGGGCGATGCAATGTGTAATGTTCCATTGAAAGCCTAACATCTTACTAATAAAAAAAAATAAGTGGCATCTACACCAAAGTCATATTTTTTGTATTCCTGCAATAGCTCTAGTGTACAATGTTGAGGAGCCGAATCCACAGCAGATCTCACTCTATCATGTTACACTGTAGGAGGGAGCTTGAATAAACCATTTGTGATTTTCGTCTGTCAACGAGATAAGTGAAACATATGCTATCACTGAAATACTTGACCAGAAGAACCTTGATCCGACTGTTATCTATTTGCTGATCTGCACCCAAGTTTACATTGATAAGGTCACCAATGTGGCTCACACTGTAGCTGTTAGTTTTGAAATCAAGGCTATAAAACACGCGCCGGCAGTCATTGTCAATTGTAAGTGCCTCATTTGATCGCTGTATATTTTCTAGCAATGCATCTATTTATCTGGTATACTTCAGCAAGTAATTTTCTAATCAGTTTCTATGGTAGTATACGTCTGCAGCAAATACATCACCACTTGTTTCTAGAAAAGCATATATTGTCCTAATTTCATCCTTATAAAAGTTCAAAGCATCTAAAAACAATGCTTCGGATGCGATAGAACAGCAGGTTTTTGGTCACATTTCGTTTTAGCTGATATTTCGACTTAAGAATGTAAGTGGCATAACAGACCTGTGGATGTTGGCGATACTTGAATGTGCTCCTGTATGTTTTTATTCTTTTGATCACCGAAAAATCATGCAATTTTTTGGTTGCCATTCGGATTTTGGTTCGCCCATCATCATTACCTGAAAGAGAATTTGTACCATAATAAAGTCAAATGATTGGAGTTAATGTAGTGTGTTCTGACCAAGAAAGATATTAAAGATTTATGCTTAAGCACAAGTAAGGTTTCCGAATTCCATATAGATTCAGCAGTAGGCATACTGCTTGAATTGTATGTTTTTTCCAGTTGTGTGAATATGTGTTTGATGTCATTACGTTCAAACAATTAGGTGAAAACAATTTACTTGTTAACGTTTTTCCGGAAGCATTTTGGCATATAACGCATGCAGTCCCATCTTTTTTTTCTTCGGTTGGTGACTTTAAAACCGTTAAGGTGTCCTGTGAAATAGCATGATTAATGTTATGCAATAATATCATTAACATTATTTCATTCAAATATTTAGATGAGAGTGCAAGGAAATCTTACCATGTTACAATGCACCGATTCAAATTCAAATTACTTTCATCAAAAGGTGCTGTAAAATTGAACACTAATCATTTACTAAAAGAACAAAATGATAATAATATATAATATACTTCGTATTTTCATGAACACTCAGTTGCAAAAGTCCTTAGGTAACAGTCGGATTAGTCATGTCATTACATGTATAGTACATCCATGTAAATTACACGGAACATAGTTTTGAAATGTGTTACAATTAGTTTATTGCAAATATCTCGAAAGCCATTGGTTTTAGAACATCACAATGTATTATTGACCCCCCCATAATGTGCCAATTCCGGACATTTTGAGTGGTCACATAACCATCTGCGCTGAACGGTTTCAGAGATACAGTGCTGGTAGGTGTTCGTACTTCGCTAAAAATGCGCGTGGTCATTTCGTCAATTTCGCCGTCAGTGACAGATGTGTCACTTAGCAAACATTAATTAGTGACCTTCAATTAGTAGATTTCTGAAGAGTTTAGCTGTATACATCCAAGTGCATACCTAACCAGCATGCGCATTCGTGAAACGGTTGAGAAGAAATAAAAATCTGACGACGCCCATGTGCCAATCTTTCAATTTGGACCAAATCGGAAATGAGTCGGCTCACTTCATTTTCATTTTTTCTCCGTGAATTATTAGTGAATTTAAAGATAAACTAATAGAACGTTGGTGTGTTTAGATAGTTTCTGGGATTTTTTTTGTTAATATTTAGGTGTTATATTGATTTTGCTTTCTCATTTATTAAGCATTATTCATCACTTTTTAATATTTATAATTATATATATAATATATATATGTGTGTATGTATGTGTGTATGTATGTATGTATGTATGTATGTTGCTGTCAGGTCATGTCAGATTCTACTGGTACCATGTAACCCAGTACTATCTGCCTCATGGTCGGGGTCACCGGTGACTAAATTGGTTCTCCCACCAGATTATTTGGTGAGGAGGGTGACTAGTCTCCCTGAAGGATTCCAAAGGGCGAATGAACCCTTTTTCGGGGTCAATCGCCAACGAGCACTGTGTGTGTTTCTGTGTATGCATGTGGGTGTTGGGGTGGAGAGGCTCCCGTAAGCCGTGGTGAAGGCAGCCTTTCTGGAAGAAGCAAATCTCTGATTTAAAAAAAAAACATAAAGCGGGAGACCAGTACCCGCATTAAGCTTGTCTGCAGTTTAACTTGTTGCTGACTATTTTGCTCTTGCTTGTTGCTCGATCTCAACATTTTGAACCGAAAGAGAGACTCAGCTGTCGTACAACACTAAGACTCTGTAACATCACCTGTGTATAGATACTCCCTCAGGTATTTGTCTATTAAAATGGCCCTGTGGTGATGGAAGTCATTTTTAAGCGCATGGACTATAAGTGTTTGAGAGAGTGGCACCTGTCTGACAAGACGTTGCAATCATCATCATGTATGTATGTAGGTATGGTGGTCAAGGTCTAATGTGGATGTATGTTAAAAGCACTAAAACATTTGTTTTAGCGTCATTCTGTGCTTCTCCCAAACAAATCAACCGTACGTGTACGTCGTGACAACTGCCACAGAGATGTGGCTCTGCTGAACGGCGAGTATCCTGCGCCGTATAACTTGACCTCCACTGTCTTGTGGGCCAAGATTTTTTTAACCAAAGGGTGAGGTAACCCTAACAGAAACCTCCAGAGGAGCTTAGGTCCTGTAATCTGCGGCATACATGACCCACCGGCGTGTGGAATATGCTCTGGTGCCCAGCAACCTAAGTCCAAGTCAGGGATCAAATGACATAATGGGTGGAGAGCCGTGGTGAAGACAACCTCTCTAGGAGAAGGAAAACCCTGATATAAAACCTGCGGCAACTGCTGCATCCAATGATATCGGCTTACTCTTTTTTTACATTTTCACCCCAAACAAGGCATATTGCCACTTTGATGTTGGGGGCTACTATCACAGACCTAAGTTCCAGGGGTACTATGTAGGGAGTTTAGCAGCAAGATATCTGTTCACATTACACTTGAACTTCTTCATGTCAGTACAGTTGGCGAACGGAAGAGAATTCCAAAGACCTGCCGTTCTAGGGGGTAGCTATTAGAGCAAAAGGCTTTCTTACATCTAGGGATCTCAACTGTGTAGGGATGGACTTTGCTGCTTGTCGGGGTTGTCGGGGGTATTTTCGTCGAGGGGGTACAAGTAGTACGTCAGAGCATCCACCATTAAAATACTTGTGAAACAGCCGGAGGGATGAACCATTTCGTCAGTGGGACAGGGGATGAAGTTTAGATGACAATTCAGGACCTATTACGTTGGCGACTCTCTTTTGGGCCCTGCCCAGGAGTGAACGACTAGTAGCAGATGCACCAGCCCAAATGTGACAGCAGTACTCAATAGATGGGCGAATGGTGACTTTGTAGAGGTACAGGATACTTTCAAGCGTAAGTAACTTCCTAGCCCGATAGAGAGAGTCCACCTTCTGTGCAGCAGCCTTCCAGCTTCCGGTTTCTTGTGAAAGGAGCTTGGAGGAAGTGCTTTCAGGTAAAATATCTCTAGCCATAGTTATTGGTGATTGATAACGTTTCATGTAATTATTAAAGGAAAGTAGCTTTGTCTTGGCAGCATTGAACGTTACCATCCATTTATGACCCCATTCCACTACAGCCATTACTTTAGATATATGATCATTAGTTTTCCTTAAGTGTCTGCTATAGAGCGTTGTGTCGTCAGAAAATATACCCATCTCAGAGACAATTTTATCAGGTGAGTCATTTATGAATATAAGAAATAATAATGGTTCAAGGATCGATCCTTGAGGTACACCCGCATTTATATCAATTTTTTGGACGTACGGCCATCGAGGAATACCTGGATTCTTCTCTCATTTAAGAAAGATCTAATTATGCTAAGCATTCGTCCAGTAATACCATGGGATTATATTTTAATGAGAAAACCATCGTGCCATACACTGTCAAAGCCTTAGATATATCTAGGGCTACTGCCCTCCTCCTGCCTTATCCAGTCATTGGCATAAACGCTCACAGATTACAGTTAGGGTATCCGCAGTAGAACGAGCTTGCCTAAATCCATATTTGTGGTCTGACAGAAGTTTATCAGCTGTAAGGTGGTGAACTAGAGCTAGAACTCAAAGGGAGGCGGCTAATTGGGCGAAAATTTAATGGGTCAGTTCTTTCGCCAGAGTTTTTGTAAACTGGTACCACAGAAACAGTTTTCCAGCAGCCAGGAAAGAAGGATTCGTTAATGCATTTTTTAAAGAGAAAACATGAGCGACTTCAGCGGAACATATTTTTTGTAGCACAGCGGGGATAAGGTAAGGCCTACATGCTTTTGAGGTGTATAAGTTGTTTGTATAATATCATGTACTTTGGAGGGTGTTATCTTTAGATCATCTAGAGTGGTTTCTGTCCGCAGATGAAAATCAGGGAGTGAATGGCTTGCTGGGTCAAAAGTAGAGTTTTAGGCAAACTGTCGGGCAAGCATGTTAGCTTTCTCAGTTGCTGTGCAAACAACCTCGTGATTGTTTGATAGTAAGGGTATTGTCGACTGCCCATTATTTACTACGATGTTGTAAATTTTCCAGAAATCACGAGTTCCTTAATGTTGCGCTTCAATGCGTTTCCTGAGGGTTGCTACTTCTATCGTGCAATTATTTCTAGCTTCTATATACTTTTGTCTGTTTGTACAGAACTTATACCGGATAAATCTACGGTATGCATGTTGCCTCTGAGCAATGGCAGCTGCGCATGTAGTAGTAAACCATTGGGGAGAGTGGGGTTTACTATAGAACTTTCGTATAGGAACATATGATTCAATTGCTGCTTTGAACCATTCATTAGTCTCATTTGCGCACTGTTCTGCTGGAAGAAAAAAGATATTTCCCCATGGCGTGTCTCTGATGTGATCTCTAATGTCGTCCCGATCAGCCTTATTGTAGTGCCTTGTTGTTTTGAGTAATAGCTCTTCAACTTGGGGTCGAGAGTTTAGAGTAATGTTTATCATTATTACAGCGTGATCAGCATTTCCAAGTGGGCAATGGGCATTTGTTACACAATCATCAGGAAAATTATCAGAAATAGATCCGGAAGTGAGGCTTACTGGTCTTGGAGATCTGGGAGACGGGTCGGGAATGTTACTGTCTGTATCAGGGAATTAGATATAGCAAAGTTATAGATGACGCTACCAGCTGTGTCAGTGTAATTAGAGAAGCAAAGCCAATTTCTTTGGTGAGCGTTAAAGTCACCAAATACATGTATTTGGGCGCTAGTGTCAAGGGAGAGTGCTACATCTATGCTGTCAGAGACATGATTGATTATAGTACAGTCCTAGGTTGATGGAGAGCGATAAAGAAAATACAGGTAGCTAATGCTCTGTTGTAAAGTAAGTTTAAAGATTCCCTAGACTCTTCTTTTTGGTTCAATGTGGCAGTTGTTCAGAGAGTGGTATTGTCTCGGTGCAGAGTCCTTCCTCACTATAAAAAGCTGCAAGTACAGGCATTACTTGATATATAATGGAATACACATTTTACCATCAGTGTGTATCTCGATAACACAAAAGCTGGCTGTAGCCTAAAACGGCCAACCGACACTCAATGAGGACTGATGCAGATATGGGCGTCAATGAAAATAAAGTCTCTGGACCCGGTCATTAGCAGATGTGCAGTACTGTAGAAGGTTCATAGAAGTGAACGTCAGGTACGTGTTGCTAGTGGCGCTCATGTCTGACTCGTTTGAGCCAGAAATGTATTAAGTAATGGCAATACTCGATAACGAGTTTGCTGCCATCATGTATGTATGTGTGTGTGTATGAGTTGTGTCTGTATTTGTATGTTTAGGTCACGAAAATGTAGTTTTATTGCAACAACACTGCTGGATACGAGACAAGGTAAACAATTAAATAAACATACCAAGCATACTCCTTCAACATAAACAAGTTTATACATCAACCTGAAACCGTGTTTAAATGGAAAACATTGTTAAAAACTAATTAAATTGTTTTCGTATACTGTTGCTTTTGTAAGTGAAAAACGTCTTGTCTGTTTTCTTTTCTCATATACGGAGTGAACTTTAGTTTTTTGGGTTTTTTTTTTTTTTGCAATGTAAGCATCTAAATTATCATTCACTTTTTAATATGTTGTGGATTGTGAATTACATAGATTTTTATGCAGTAGCTGGATGCATGACATATGTGCTGTTCCCATTGTTATTTTGTTCTTCCATCATATTTTTAATAGTTTATGTGTAAGTTCCATATATACAAATATGTGTGAATGTCATTTGAATAAAAATATAATTGGGAAGAATATTCCAATTAGAGTATATGGCAGTTTTTGTATCAACGGACCTTATTTATCATTCCTGTATTCTGCATTGCTATTATATATATATATATATATATATATATATATATATATATATATATATATATATATACTAGACTACCCGTGACCCGTTGGGTCAGTATGTTATATTAGCTATGGAATTCATGTATGAGCGTGACATTTATGACTAAACAAAATAGGGTTTTTGACATAACAGAAACATTTCTATGAAAGTATATTAAAATGAAAAAGAATATAGATAGATTTCTATGAGTCGTTCTGTTTATTATAATTGAAAAACGAATTACAGTTACTGAATTATAAGTGGTTGGCCATACTTATAGGTAAATGTGCACTGACAGATACCATAATGCTTATTATAGTTAAATTCAAATTTTGATATATCTGCCTTTTTTGCATCGTTCATTTCTGTATAAAGTTTAAGTTATTTTAACCCCCACTCGTCCCATGTTACATAATAATTTCGAAATAATAACTGTAATATGTTAGTGTCCCAATTGTTCTTTTGTTTTTTGTTTATTTTATACCTCACTCTCTCCATGTTAATTAATAATTTCGAAATAATAACGTTAATATTTCAGCGTCCCAATTATTATTTTGGGGTTTTTTCGCGTTTAAATTATCCAAATAAACAATTATTAATACGGTCTGCTTTTTTTTTTAAATCGTTCATTTCTGTATTACGGTCAAGTTATTTTAAACCTCACTCTCCCCATGTTAAGTAACAGTTTTGAAATAATAACGTTAATATTTCAGTGCGCAGGTCAAAATCTGCAAAAGAAGCGATTTGTGTTATTTGTTTACGTGGTTATGGGTTAATGTTTTTGCGCGCATGCGCAACTGGATGTGGTAAACCGGAAACTGGGTTACATACATCGTTACAAGGTAATTTGAGTTTAATAATTATATATATATATATATATATATATATATATATATTTATATATTGAGTTGTTGCAACAATAATGTTATTATTTGATGTTATACTTCAATTCAGAGAACGACGTTATTTTTGCAACAACCTATATATATATGGTAAATTTAAACTAGCAAAAAAATATATATATGAAACATATGCTAAAAACGAGTCAAATCTTTTATATATATATATATATATATATATATATATATATATATATACATCCCTTATCAACCCACCCAAAGCACATCATTTACCACATCCTAAAATCCATAGAAACGGAATCAGTTCCAACACCTTACTACGGGAAATCTTTAATAAGCACAAAACCGTTTACCAAGTAGCCTTAAAAACAGTGGATATAGCAATGCCATCATCAACTACATTGAACCAAACACCCTTAATAATAATAATAATAATTATAATAATAATAATAATAATAATAATAATAATAATAATAATAACATTAATAATAGTAATAATAACAGCGTAATTAAAATACTTTGGTTCAACGCTCCTTTTAATATTATGATCAGGAATTAATTTGGGAAAAATATCCTTTAATTCCGTTTACAATCACTTCACCCGAAGAACATATTGCATAAAATGTTTACTAAAAAATACTATAAGGCTCAGCTTCAGTTGCAGTAATAACTTAGAAAAAATAATAAAAAACACAGTGATATAATATTAAACAATAACAATAATAATTACAATACTATTAGTAACACGCAAAACTCCAACTTCAGAATGCTGACTAGGACAACAAGACTTACAATCTGAAGTTGTCTACAAGGCCATTATTGCACCAATAGAAAATATAAATAATAAGCTATATTATATCGGGTTTGCCGGACCTCGTTTAAAGATCGCCTTAGAGTCCCCAAATGCTCCTTTACTAACGCCACGGGCCCTAAAGGGCGATCAAGGATGAGGATAATAGTCCGCAATAAATGAAAATTAATAATACGCATATCAATGAATTCCAATTAAATAATATATACAATTCGGTAGGGACCCGACCATGGAAGATCAGATAATAAATAAACATGAATTTATAAGACAAAAAAATCAATCTTGATCGCCCTTCGGGGTCCGTGGCGCAGTTGATAGGGATTTTGAATCTCTACGGTTCCAGGTGAGAATTGTCTGATGATAGCGGTTTCAATCCGACCCAAAGACGGCCAGAGGTTACTTGGCCAACAACGTGGTGGGACGACAACAATAACGGAAGGTAGTAATTGCAAGGAATGCAGTCAGGAGAGTCAGAGTTCCTATCCGTCGCGGTTACCACCTGACGAAGTTTAGAGGAATAGTTGGCCGAAACGTCGTGAATCAACTAAGAAAAATATGAGGATAATAGTCCGCAATAAATGAAAATTATAACTAATACTCATATCAACCAGTTCCAATCAAATAATATACACTAATATTACTTTAATATCAACTTTCACATATTGTTGTAGACCAGTGCTAGGAGTTACAACAGAAATAAACCACAAGTAGTGTAAAGTGTATAAAATATGATATGTATTTATCATAAAGAATACAAGAGCAACTAAAGTGGTATGAGAGGAATGTGTTCGTAGCATGCGGTTAAACATTGTATGAATGTCTCCATTTAGTCTCTAGAACCAGTGGTGCTTATTAACTATAGACGCAAATGTCGTATAGTCCTGACTCCCCTTACGTGTAAGATTAATGCATTTCCATCTTTCATGCAAAAGACTTCTTTTTGGACAGTATAACTCCATTAATAGTTTGACTGTCTCGTCAAACGACAATTCCTTGGTTTTTCTTGGTAAAATATAGTCTACAATTTGTTACGTTCGGATGTATCTAACTTTCGTAACAATAAACGAACCTTCTTTTGATCCGTCCATGCACTGCAATCAATTTTAATAAGGTATTCAAATCTTCTGAAATATGCCTTAAACGTTAGGTCTTCCTCAGGAGAATAATGAAATGTATCAATAGTTTATCAGATCGCATTTCGGGAAAAAAAGCCGTGCTGGTTTCTTCTCCGCTGTCCTTATTCACTAAAACTTGCGTTATCAAATCCACTTTCTTTTATCTGACTGATTTTGTTTCTCTAAATGTAATTTTTTCAATTCCAATATTTGTTCATTCATTTTTTTTCTCTGCTTTGTTTTTCTTCGTGATATTTTATGAAATTTAACTGTTTATCTTCGTTTTGTTTCTGTATTGCCAATTGATCTTCTCTTAACCTGTTTCAAGTTCTAATTTTTTATTTTGTTGGAATTTCACCGTTTCCAATATTTGTTTTGCAAACTCGCCCATTTTGATTATTTTGATGGTATGGAATTACTTAATATGACAAAAACAACGCAATTCGTTGATTTACTTTTCCTATAGCACCAACTCTATAGGAAATAACGTTTATAAAATTCGTGCCTGGTTATTTAACGAATATTTCTTTCATATATTTATTTTCTCGTGTTGCAATTTTTCTGATAAAATAATTCGGCGTTTGCATTCATACAGAAAGTAGCAGATTTCGTTTGTCATTTTTCAATGTTCGTAACATGTAGGTACTGGTTCAATTCTTTGTTGATTTCTACACATTTTTCCTCTTTTTTCTTTAAAACGAAAAGTTACTCATCTGTGAAAAAGAGTTTAAAGCATTTATTTAATATTGGCTATTCTTTTTGATTTCTGTGCGAAAAAGAATTACCTTTTCTCGTTAACACTTTATTTGTCGTGCTTAGCGAAATCGTTTTTTTTTCGACGTACAGTCCCGCTGACCAGTGAAAATTTATTTTAATCGGATTAAAATCCGACGTCTTTTGTAATTGGTGCAAATACTCGCTCTAGCCAATAAAATAAAATATATTATTTACTTTTGCTGGGTGTTTTCCAACGCTAATGCCTTTTAAGACATATTAGCAAGACATGCGTTTTAGAATCACAAAGTTTTTTTGTACTTACGGAATCGTTAACTCAGTAATAATAATTCTCCACGCAATTCGTCTTATGAATTCTGTTTCAACTCGTAGTTTACGTTTTAGTAGCTTTTTAACAGCAAGATAAGGCTTTTTTGAGGACGTCTTTGTTAAATCCTTTTATCGGCAAGAATTGTTGTCCTTTTTCGAAGGGTGTTATATCCCGTATTTATGGATTTTTACGCTCGAATGTTGTTTTTCCCAACGTAGACAAGTAGATTTTCCTGTACTTCACCGAACTTTTGATAAATAAATACTTCTGAAATTTCGAATTTCCCCCGAGTGTAGGAAAACATTATTTCGAATATCCACGTGTGTGTTCTTTTTTCTTGAATCTTTTGGTCGTCAAATCCTGCCTTTTAATGGCTGTTTTTAGAGTGAATTCGTTGCCCGAATATTCATCATTCAGTTGTTGTTAGCAATTATTGTAGATTAGTCCGGGAAGTTCTTGAATCGTCCTCGTCAGCCAGTTGTTGTAGAGCCGTGCTAGGGGTTACAAATGAAAGAAACCACAAGTAGTGTAAAGTGTAGAAAATATATGTATTTATCATAAAGAATACAGGAGCCACTAAAGTTGTATGAGAGGAACGTGTTCGTAGCATGCGGTTAAACATAGTATGAATGTCACCATTTAGTCTCTGAAACCAGTGGTATTCATAGGACTGGTTGATTCAACTTAGTTCTAAAATAGGGATAATTTGAAGCCCACAACACATATAAAAATTCTAACGCTTCCGAATGTTTGCGTTTTTCTTTGTTTTTATAAAAATGAGCATTCCAGACATTAGTTAAACTACACGGACGTATAACTATATATCTTTTTTATTATTATTATTATTATTATTATTATTATTATTATTATTATTATTATTATTATTATTATTATTATTATTATTTTACCAATTAGATAAACAATTATTAATTACAAAACAAATTCGCACCGTGTTACATTCAGATAGGATTTAAAAATTCGACTGAGGAAAATCCGCCAAAAATAATCAGATTGTCGTATGTCACTTATTCAATTTATTTCAATCCAAACACCGCTACAAAACTATTTCAACACATAAAAGATTGACACAAAAGCAATCATTCAAGCATAAGCAGAGGTTTTCTTTCCAATTATTTTTTTAAAATTAAATGAAATTAAATAAAATTTGATGTCGCTCTAAAAATGAAATTTATTTAGACAGTTTTGTTCACCTCCTCCCCCGCTCATCGATACGAATGCCAATTGACATTACTTTCTTTTTAACTTAATACACCCGTTTCCTTGAGACAAGTTTCTTTTCTCCAAATAATATCCTTAATTTATGTAGCTCCTTCCCTTTTCTTGAAATAATTTTTCCTTTTTTCATTAAACTGTTAGGTGGAAGTGCAGAATAGTTAACAAGCCCCCTCCTTAAGTTATTAATGCCTTTCTAAATAATAACGCTATTATTTCAGCATTGTTTGTACACTGCACAAGTACGAAAAATTGTTAATACTGGAGTTTAAGAGGGAAAATAATCTCGAACCCTCTATCAAATAAAAGGAATCAAACTCTTTAATCACATTATATATAAACAATGACATCGGTATTTCAGAGGTTAAATTTTAAGTAAGCAAAATTCTTTTTTAAAAATAAACATTATGAAAACAACTTAAAAAAAGAATAAATACCTTTTTATTTTAAGCAATATAAATGTGTTTTTTTTGTTTAAAACAATCTAAACTGAACGTTTTGTATTTTTTTTTATTTTAACCAATTTAACTAGAAATTTGGTACGTATGTATTTTTGGTACCGCGCTATTTTCAAATAGTTTTTTCACGTTGAATTCAAGTTTCACGATATCTTTGTTTTTATTAAATGGTTAGATTGAAGCACTGAATAGTTGCTAAATACCATCCACTCCCCATGTTAAGAATAGCTTTCGAAACAATAACGTTATTATTTCAGCATGCATAACTATTGAATTATTATTCATTTTTAACGACAAATTTTTCCTTGGTTTCCACTTTCACATTCTCTTTTAAAATGATGACTTTCACTGGTTTTCTGATGTGCTGAAAATGAATATCACATTTTAATTTTCCGGAAATAAGTAGTTTTTCGAATATTAAACGGTATAATTCTTATGTTTAAAATGGTGGCTATAGTTGTGAAACAGAATAAACGTGAAAATTAATGAATTTCAAAATAATTGTAAGAGCATACACATTCAAATTATAAAAAGTCGCAATAGAATACGCGTGTTTTATATTAATTTGTACCGTTTATAACTACTCAGGTGATATAATAATGATTATATGATTCAATTTGGAATTAAAAATAAAGCTTTTTACATTGTGTAACATTATAAAAAGTTCTATTTTTACAGTTTACACTCATACTTAGAAGTGTTCATAGTTTAAAATTATAAAAAAGTTTTATTTTTATATTGCTTTAAAAAGTTGTAATTTTATATTGCTTTAAAAAGTTTTATTTTTATATTGCTTTAAAAGGTTTTATTTTTATATTGCTTTAAATAGTTTTATTTTTATCTTGCTTTAAAAAGTTGCAATTTTATATTGCTTTAAAAAGTTTTATTTTTATATTGCTTTAAAAAGTTTCATTTTTATATTGCTTTAAAAAGTTGTTATTTTATATTGCTTTAAAAAGTTTTAATTTTATATTGCTTTAAAAAGTTTTATTTTTATATTGCTTTAAATAGTTTCATTTTTATATTGCTTTAAAAAGTTGCAATTTTATATTGCTTTAAAAAGTTTCATTTTTATATTATATTGCTTTATAAAGTTGTAATTTTATATTGCTTTAAAAAGTTTTATTTTTATATTGCTTTAAAAAGATTTATTTTTATATTGCTTTAACAAGTTGAATTTTTGTATTGCTTTAAACAGTTTTAATTTTATATTGCTTTAAAAAGTTTTATTTTTATATTGCTTTAAAAAGTTGTAATTTTATATTGCTTTAGCAAGTTTTATTTTTATATTGCTTTAAACAATTTTATTTTTATATTGCTTTAAAAAGTTTTATTTTTATGTTGCTTTAAAAAGTTTTCATATTTATAATTATGAAAAGTTCAATGTATATGATTTAATTTTTTACATGTTCTGATAATTTATAATTTCTATTTCTATTAGTATTGTTTATCATTAAATAGTTAATCATTGTTTTAAATTATAGAAATATTGTTTATATCTTTTTCAGGGTACGTAAATTATCAATTATAATCTTTTTCAAGCATTGCCTGAGTTAGAGCATTCTAATTAATCCACTGATTGTGTTATTGATGACGATGAAAATTCTGAATTCACTTCAATCGCCTGGAATGCCACATCATAACCTGATATTGAAGGAAAGAGCCCTAGTTATATTATTAAGAAATATTGATCCACTTACATTGTGAAATGACGCACGGTTATCACTAAAATCTTTGAAAACCAATGTTCTGGAAACCATTATAATAACTGGAAAATTTGAGGGTGGTAATTCCCCGGATTCCTCTTATTCCATCTGACATACCATTTAAGTTTAAGCGTTTACAATTATTAATCAAAATCACTTTTGCCATATCTCTAAATAATGGTCAAGGACAACATCTAATGGTTGTTAGACTTAATCATCAGACAACGTGCTTTTCTCATGGCCAGCTGTATGTTGGTTGCTCACGCGTTGAAAGTCCTGACAAAACGTTACATTTACACACGTCACACCAAAAATGTTATTTATGTAGAGGCTCTTCAAAATTAATGCTAGAGGTTCATTTACCAGTTTTCAGTTATGCACTGGTGGAAACTAAATTTTAATTATTTCATTAAAAGAATAAATTACTAATAACCTATTTTTATATATATATATAGTACAGTAAATAGTTAAAACAAAGAGATTTAACAGTTTTCGGATATGCATTAAAATATAAAATAATTAACTGAAATGTTTACATCATATTTTGAAAGAAGGACTAGAAGATAAAAGATGAAAATATAAACACTATTAGATCTACTTGCGAGACCTCTATAAAATAAATGTACTACTGCTCCCACCACATGGGGTGTATAGAAAAAGGAGCTGTTATGAATTTATGTTTTGTTTCTTCTATTTTGTCTTAATTTAGTAGGACAAAATACTCAAATATATCAGATACAACCTGGCAACGCCGGGTACTTCAGATAATAATAATAATAATAATAATAATAATAATAATAATTATAATAATAATAATAATAATAATAATAATAATAATAATAATAATAATAATAATAATAATAATAATAATAATAATAATAATAATAATAATAATATCAAGATAGTACCTATAATAGGAGGAGCACAAGGAACAATTCCGAAAAACATTAGAAAAAGAAATGAGAGAAATTGGAATCAAAGGAATGGCTGGGAAGATACAACGAGTAATAATAATAATGAAAACAACTGCAATATTTATGAAAACTCTTGAATGTGGAGACTTATACACATGAGCCACATGCACGGGCTACACAAGCAATTGCAGAGAAAAAACATGAAGAAGTATAAACTTTATTCTACGATAGCGATACAAAATAATTTTAGAATTAACAGAATATAAATACAATAAACATACATATACATAAATTATCATATCTGGGCAGTACTTCGCAAACGAAGATTCTATGAAGGGGGTTTTCCACAGCGATTGCAGGCATATACATATATATATATATATATATATATATATATATATATATATATATATAATTATTTTTTTACTATAATAATTAAATACCTACAGACACTAGTGTTTCGTCCTTTCGGGATTCTTCAGTGCAGGGTGTCACGATTACTACCAGTCGAACGATTCGGACCCCGCGACACGAGACATCTCTGGCTCGATTAGCGGAGGCCGTATCCATTCGGCTACCATTAACCGTGTGAAGTAGCGTTGAATTTTAAACATTTTTAATTTAAATGTTCATTACGTCAGACAGACAGTGATCAAATCGTTATACGACGATCTTCGCATAAGAGCTAAAATGACCGACTTTTTAATTCAACTGAAAGTGCTCAACGATAAGAAACGAATTCCTTAAAGGGGCTGTCATAATTATTTTTTTTACTATAATAATTAAATACCTACAGACACTAGTGTTTCATCCTTTCGTGATTCTTCAGTGCAGGGTGTCACGATTACTACCAGTCGAACGATTCGAACCCCGCGACATGAGACATCTCTGACTCGATTAGCGGAGGCCGTATCCATATATATATATATAGAGACTTGTATGTAATATACTGAGTTAATGTAATTCAGTAAACTTTCATATACCAATGAGTTTTAAGCCAAAAAGAGTTGACTTAAGGAGTAAGCTACAAAATTATCATATTTTATAATCGAGCATTAATATGCTCTATTGTCAAAAGTGTTTTTATTCATAAAGTCTGAAGTAATGCTGATTTTTGAAAAAATTCAAACGATATAATGTTTGAAATTGTCGAAACAATTATAACGTAAAATGAAATACACGTTTTGTTTCCATCAACACCTTTTTTAAAGTCTTGATTTTTCTTTCACAGTATATATATATATATATATATATATATATTTATATATAAGCGAACATAATAAAAAATATAGACAATTAATATCACATTTAACTACACTAAGGCTTAAAATAGGTCAGATCACTAGCTATCTATGATTCACGCTGAAAAAAAAACACACAAATGAAGGGTTGAACCTAAAATCAACTGGGCCTTTGTCCTGTAAGTGTCTGCCCATTGGCTATTAGGAGGGGCGCGGTGGAAACTGGGCAGCTGATTGGCCAACTTTAAACTTTATAGAATGTGCGTATATAATAATTCGAGATAACCACAACTATTCACACAAGCCGGACGAATCCTAGCGTAGATGAAACGCAGATTATTCTGTGTAGCTAAATTGCCATATATATTTTTATAACTTATAAAATATGTATATATATATATATATATATCACATAAAGCTGAATGTCTGTGTGTGCGTATCTGGTCACGAATAGGCTCCTATATGGTCGACTATTTAAAAAAAAAACTGATTACATATAAGGTTAGAAGATGTATCGAGACACAGGAATGGGTATGTTTGATCTGGCAGAACGGTGGTTCATTAAAATTGTGGGGTCAGCGTTCGCGCTTGGTCTACAAAGTATGGAAATAAAAAAATGTAAAAATTAAATAAAAAAACGTTTACAAGTGTGTTTGATATAGATGTACATAATAATACTTTGATAAATATGTTTTTACTTAAATAGGGATGGTATAATAACATTGTGGGGCCTGTGTTTGTGCCTGGCCTCCATAGAATGGAAATAGGCACAAACTTTAATAAAGACTTTTCATATCTATCTGCGTAAGTATACTTTGATAATTATGTTTCAGTTTGAAGAAATATGGTATAATAAAGTTATGGGGTATTCGTTCGCACCTAACCTCCATAGAATGGAAATATGTCACAAAGTTAAACAAGGTTTTTTTTAATATAGATCATCAGAATATTGTGATAAGTGTTTCAGTGTGAACAGGTATGGTATAATAAATTATGGTGTTTATCTATTTTATTTTTACTTTCATCATATTTTGCTTTGGTTTTGATACCCCCAAATTGGAAGCTATCCTGCAAGCTGTTTTTGAATTGTAAAAGTGTGAGGAGGCTACAGACCGCAAAAAAAACGGCCGTGTAGCCTAAACAATAATGCAACTTAACAGAAATATACGGTAATAAAAAATAAAACGCATATTTGCTCTACAACAGTATTGAGCACTTTCTTCAGTTTTTATTAATTACCATCTCAACTAAATATATATATATATATATATATATATATATATATATATATATATATATATAAATATATACTTGCCAAGCCACTCGAGCTTTACATAGGACTTTTCTGTACGGTCGAATATTGTAAGAGATGAACCAAATTTTGCTTTAATAATTTATCCGTCCAGTTGTGTGGGCTGTATGAATGTATATTAGGCACCGCCAAAAATGGCCGCAAAATCAAGTTGTTGTTGTTTTTTAAAACGAAATTACGTTTATTAAAATCCATTATTTCTGAGTAACTTTTTTTTTCCAGAAAGATAAAACCCTGAATTTTATCATAGAGAAAACAGAATAATGTAAAACTTTTTCTACTATTTTTAATTCAATTTTAAATGTTAAATTTTCCCAAAAAGTTAACAATTGACATTTTTTGTCTTGCACAAAAAACGTACTTAAATATTAAAAAAAAAGGGTTTTTGAAATAATTAATTAATTTATTTATTGTCTAACTAAGATTTAGGATGATTTTCTAAGAGAATATGCAAAAATATTATAATATAAGTACCTGAATTTCAAATAATTCCACTTATTCATATAGGTAACCAGATATTCGCGTTGACGTAGAGTTCAGATCGACTCTGTTTACGTTTTCGTCTGAAACAAAGCAAACTATGGAAGACCAAACAGGCCAAAAAAAACTTATTTTTCAGTGACGAAAATTTCAATGTATTATTAAGCTGAGGCTGGCCAGTACCAGATGGGTGACCATTTGTATGCGTTTGGTTTTTAATGTGTATGTGTGTGGGGGCCAGACTCCCCAAAATGGGGGGGGGCAATTTAAAGCAGAATAAAAAAAAATTATTTCAGCGCGTTTGGTCCACCATAGTCAAAGGCGGCAAACGTTTTCAAACGGGATCGAAAAAAAAGATGCTATTTTTAACACAAAGGGCACAATATTTATCGAATTTTTTTTGGGGGTATCGATTATTCAAAGCATGCCCTGTTTAATAATGGTCATGCATTATTCGGCTCGCTAAAAAAAAATTGTTAATTTATTTATCAAAAATTTTAAAATAGCTTTTTTCGTATAAATATTAAAAAATTTTTTTTTTTGTTTTGCTTAACTTAAATTAATTATTTTACTTAACATATTCACCGAATTTCACACTTCAAAACTCAAAAGCGGGATAATTAAACACAATCGAAGTTCTGATATTCAGACGTCAAAATAAGGTATGCAAACAATTTTTTTTTTTTTTTTTTTTTCTGAATCTATAATTCTGTCCCTTACAACACAATATGTTGATTTCAGTCTCAGATGATTATTTTAAGCATATTTGTTCCCACTTCAAAACAAGGGGGGGTTTTGTAAGCAAAAAAAAATATATATATAAATATCGTTTATGAAAAATAAGTACACTGTTATAAAGTTCATTCTTCTCCTAATCATCGCTGAAAATTTCGTATTGATCGGATAATTACCTGATTTTTGGTAGATTTTTAAAAAGACGGTCCGTCAAAAAGTACTGACCTGCCCCCCCAGTTTTGGCGGTGCCTAATGTATATATGACCTTGACCTTTGACTTACACTTTGGAAAATGGTGTGATATGTCTATAGGTAAGGCATCATCATCATCATGCCAGGTTTTGTCATAATCGGTTCTGTGATCTCTAGGAGAGTATATCAACGTTGTCTATGACTTTGAACTGTGACCATAACCTTGAAAAATTGTGTGCACGATGCCTAGGTGTGAGCCCATCATTATGGCTGGTTAAGTCATGATCTGACAAGTGGTTATATATATATATATATATATATATATATATATATATATATATATTAATATATGTATATATATATATATATATATATATATATATATATATATATATTAATATGCATGTGAGTGTGTGCGCGTGGGTGCGTCTGTGTGTATGTATGTATGAAGAGCAGATTAAACAGAGACGCAAAACATTTGTGAGGCTTCCCGGTAGAGGATTACGAGCCACATTTTCCGATGAGGTCAGAGGCCACCTGACATTCATTAAGCTTTATCCTCGAGTAACCTTTTGGCCTTGATAAGTTTTGACTCTCTTGTAAACAGACAAGGCTGAGGATATGATGTCAATATATTTCACATTTATAAAAAGAGAACTTTCCTAAAGGAATATTCCAGTAGACATAAATAACAAGATTCTCATAATTTTCATTTCGTCTTAAGACCTATTCAGCTCCAGTTGAAATTTGCGAGGTTTCCTAGCATCCAAAATTATTTAATGGATTTTAATTCATGTCATAAGGTTAGATCTCTAATATTATGTAGAAATAATGGGAGGAGGTTGGAAAGAGCGGTTATAAACGGAAAGAAATTGTGAAAATGATAAGGGGGGTGTTGCACGTCGCAAAATCTGCTTCAGTATATTTTAATTTATCCAGAAAATATTGTATAATAGAGTGGGGAGGAATTATATGTAAAATATTGTGACTTGGGTCACATCAGCCAGGATCGAAACCGAAAGCAAAATTTCTAAGCAATAAGAACGCGATTGTTTCAAAAGTTAATGGATTTTAATTATCGTTTTTATATTTATCGTGTTAAAATAGGATACAAAAAACTTTTTTATTGTGTTATAAAAAAAAAATGGCGCGTGCCGGACGCGAACTCGCAAAAGATAAAACCGTAAGCTAGCACAGTATCGACTAGTTCCCAGCTTGATTTATATAATCACGTACCAAATGTATCTATTTATAACCGAAAGGTCGAAACTCGCGCTCGCGCATGCGCAATTAAAAACCTCATCGAAACCAAGATTTTTACATGCCCCCCTTCAAGCAACACGACATTTCTACGCGGAATAATCGGGATTTCTTTCTAATTATTCGATATTACTTGTCTGGAAGATCTCTCTTTCAAACGTAATAGCGTCCATGTGGTGAGGATGCGGCTAGCGAAAGTTTTTGCGGATATGCGAACACACATAGAAACAGACGTTTGAAACTTATTTAATCGAAATAATTTTGTCCGTGTGTGTGAGAGTGTTCCTTCCCAATGGACTCCTAAACATATATATTTGAAATAAGAATGAATTTCAAAAAAATTAAATATTTAACATATAAAGTACAAGGTAGCAAATGAACAATATTAAAATTATTAATAATATAATTATGAAGATATATATATATATATATATATATATATATATATAGAGAGAGAGAGAGAGAGATGGAGAAAGAAATATATATATATATATATATATATATATATATATATATATATATATATATATATATATATATATACATGGGAAGAGGAAATATGATAATTCAGACTTAAAAATGGTAAAAGGTGTTTTTAGTGAAAAAGGTAAAAAGAAAATAGAGTTACTATGAAATATGAAGGTAATTCTCATTTCTTATTTAAAAGGTCGCTATGTATATTTCCATGTTGTATGATTCTAGTCATTTTTTCTCCAGATGAAATGCATTTATTTCAACATGTTCTTTTCCTAATTTATTTTGTTTTACTATCCCTTGTTGTTCTGAGGCAAGCACGATGTTATATGCAATTACTCCTATTTTCTTAATATGTATGATTTCAGGTGGGGGATAATATCAGTTGCGTATCTCATTATTTGTGTCTCTTTTTCTGTAGCTATGTATTTAATCATGGTAGCCTAGTGTCTATATATGGACGTGTTCATTAAGTATTATATGTGTGTATAACCAAACGTTTATATACCTCTTTTCTGCCTCTTGGCTTCGTCGCCCGTGCCTGCAAAGGAAACCGCATGCATAAAATAACAAGTCCTGATCTTCTTTCAATTAATACTTAGTTTATTTATTTCTTATAATTTGGCAGTGCTTATTTGTTCTTGTCGGCCATTCTTTACTCTTTTTTTTTGCGATTCTTTTTTCAATGCATTTTTGCGCCAATCTCGACGTGTCTGCGCCATCCAAAACCGGAAACCAGACTGTATTGCATGCGAGAGAAAAGATATCTTTTCTATCCCTCTTTCTATTAATTTATTTTTCTTCGTGTAGTCTTTCACATGTTCCTGATTTACTTATTTAAGGCTGCTACCGTCGACGCCAGCTACAGAATTTAACACACCTCAGCCATATAACCCTTGAACTCTTCTTGCACGAATCAACTCTTTCCCAATTTTTAACATGTTTGCGTAACCCAAATAGATTACATATCAAATATATATATATATATATATATATATATATATATATATATATATATATATATATATATATATATATATATATATAGGAAAACAATAAGAATGAAATTAAATCCCAAACACTATATATTGGTAAACATAGATTGGTTCACTTATTCAATAAGAGTATACAAACATTAAGTTGGGGGACAGAGGTGACACTTTATACCAAGGCATTTCGAAGCCTAATGCTTCTCATCATAAGAGTAGGGAAAACGCTAGGTAACATAATGGAGATGCGACGTCTTGAGTGGAATTCACCAGGAACGAAAGAAATTAATAGAATTACAGATGATGTTGGGGAGAGTTTATCGATTTCTAAGATAAAGGAGGATAGGGTTTTTATCATAGGCTTAAGTGTATCTAGTATATGTCTTAAGTCTTAGGGGTAGGTATAGTGTTGATGGGTGGTAGTTCTGTTTTATCGGTATGTAAGATGTCTATTATCTATGCAGGGGCATTTTATTGACAGATGCAACCGAGACGACAACATCACTTTGAGACGGTGTATAATTTCAGGAGGAATATTATGATGATGATTTAAAGCGAAAGGATGTATTCTAAGAGGGTTGAACAAAAGTAATTACATGGGGCGTCGTGCACAAGGGTTTTTATTTAGTGAGGCGAGGGAGGGTCCGGAAGTGAGTTAAAGGAGCAGGTTATGGAGTGTGTATGGGTTGGTAGTTGTAAGGCTATAATAATAAATTTCAGAATACAAATATCTATTAGATAATATTTAGTAATAATCCTAGAGCTGCCTTATTATTAAATGTACAAGGGGTATAAGTAGAGGTATAAGGATAAGCAAAGTTTATAGAGGTAGATAAAAAGAAACAAAAGATATTTTAGGATGTGGACGATTGGCGTGGTGGGATAATAGTGGGAAAATATACTATAATAATAATAATAATAATAATAATAATAATAATAATAATAATAACATTAAACTCTATATAATACGCTCCATCTTTATCTTAGAATTCGATAAACTCCCCCAAACATCATCTATAATTTAATTGATTTATTTTGTTCTTGATAAATCCCACGCTAGATGTCACATCCCCATAATGTACCTTGCATCTTCTCTACTCTTCTGATGAAAAACATTAGGCTTCGAAATGCCTTGGCATAAAGACTCACCACTATCCCCCAACTAAATGTTTGTATACCTTTATTGAATAAATGAACAATTCTATATTTACCAATACATAGTTTTTGGGACGTCATTTTTATTACTATTGTTCTATATATATATATATATATATATATATATATATATATATATATATATATATCCAACGAAACTTGTCCAGCTTTATATTATCCCGATAAGTCCCCTCTTATAAAATGTAACTCACTCTATTCTTTTTACTCACTATGTGGGTGTGTGTGTGTACACAGTAGCCCTAAGGTACTGTTATTTCTAGATTACAATGTGGAATACGATGTGGGTCCGGCCCATGGTTACGGTATTTGCCTCGAATTACTGTGTTATTTTATATGTTCTCTCATTATACGCACGTGTATTATACATTGTACTGTATTTTGTTACTAATGTTCAATATCCTGGGGTTCTACTATATATATATATATATATATATATATATATATATATATATATATATAAGTTCCACAGCAAAACACGTCACAGCCGACATGAGCCATGACAGTCAACGAACCGGAAGTCCAACGCTCGAGTTTCGCCCTCATTTGGGCTAATCAGTTAGACACATCCGAACTCAGTATTCGAAACCCGAGCCTCTTGCATGCGAGGCAAGCACTCTACCAACTGAGCAAACGCCTCGCACACAAGAATTTCTATTAACCAACACATATCAAGCAAACCGCGCCGAAATCCGATTGTGAAATGAGCCTACTTCGTCTCAACAAGGGACGCGGTCATCCAACCAGCTAATAACCCCAAGCCGACTCCCCAGACACGATTTCGGAACAACCTATTTGTTGAGGGACATCGCGTCCCAACGAAGGATGAACCGCTTTTTCTACAGATATGAGACATTAAGAGAAGAATATAGATAGATATATAAATACCTGTTCACATACACCTTTCACGATGAAGCTAGAACCCAGAATTAGATAGAATCGAGCAATTTCATCGACAACGGACAACGCCAGACCCAAAGTAGGTTTCGATGTACTGTATCTCATCAGTGACGTGCTCCGACATAGGCGAAAACCCAGGTTGTTCCGAAATCGTGTCTGGGGAGTCAGCTAATTTCAGTTAATGTTTGTAGATGTGATATCAACCGCCTGCATATCAGCAATAACTAACTTAGTTGTATAGGACGCGTTGCTTGTCACATTGTAGAATGTAGAACTGGATAAAAAAATATAAGAATTTAAAAATCGAGGCATAGCCAATTGATTGCGCCGTGGGCCACATGGTTAGGTCGTCAGTATTGCACACTTCATGAGTGCGACGACCTGGGTTCCCGTCTATGTCGGAGAATGTCAATGATGAGATGCAGTACATCGAAACCCACTTGTCTGGCGTTGTCCGTTGTCGATGCAATTGCTCGATTCTATCTTATTCTGGGTTCTAGCTTTATCGTGAAAGGTGTATGTGAACGGGTATTTATATAGCTATCAATAATCTCTTAATGTGTAATATATATATATATATATATATATATATATATATATATATATATATATATACACACCAGAACTTAATATTACATCGCTGATCTGGCAGTGTGGACACGACCAAAAAAAACACTAGACAAAATATTGTATATTTATTGAATGAACAAATCAAGTTTCTATATATTGTTTGGATTGCTACGTTACGTGTTCTCTTATTATTGATACCTTTTGGTACGATCCGGGGAATTTTGAACATACGTTGTAAGGAGAACAAAAACTGAAATTAGAGGCACAGCTAAGGCTATTCATTAATTGTTCACGTAAAGCTGACTTGGATGTAGAAATCAGCCAATTAAAATGTTTCAAGTCGGCCATTACGTTTCTAGAAAGTTACGTATTCCGCAATTAGATCTTGAAACCTTTGACTTGTTCCACGTTTATAATGATAAATAACCAGACCCAAAGGGACCGGGTTAGGGAGGAGGGGTAGAAGAGCTTTACTTATAGATTTAATCGAAGATCTTTTGCCAAGCGCAGTACGTAAATTGGCAGAGAAATTGCATTGTCGCAGAACACGCTGCATGTGCCATGTAAATTTATCACGTCTTGGTTAAGGCAATGCATAATGTTCCGGGTCTCTATATATCGAAAAGAACGGATATTTGGTATCTGTCTGCCTGAAACCGAACTATCCTATTATTTCTGTTAATAAAATAATGCACTTTTATTGCGCACAGATATTTGATATTCGTGTGTATGAAGCCGAAACTATACTCTTACTTATATTGATAGCCTATTGTACCTCAATCACTAATAGGGATTATTTGTGGGCCTATCTGTCACCAAAACTATACTATTACTTCTATTAATATACTATTTTAATTCTTATTAAGAATTGTGATTCCCTGCCCATTTATCTAAAGTCGAAACATAGCTATTACTACTTTGAATGTGTTGCTGTTTTATTAATGGAAGTTTTGTATACATCTGTCTTAAGTTAAGATTATAGGATTAATCCCGTTTATGTTTATTTGTACTTTAATTGCAAATGGGATTCGGTATATTTTGTAGCCGGAACTATACCATTACGTAATTGGGGTATTTTTTTAAAACTTTAACTGCATCTTTACATTTTCCGTTAAATTGACAGCTTATGTAGGCTTTCGGATATGCTGAAAACGAATATCACATTAAAATTTAGAACAGACAATTCGTTTCCTGGATATTAAAAACTTCATTATGCAATGCAATCCCGTATGATCTAACTGCCGGCCATGTTTTCCCAACTGAATTAGTAATAATGCGCATGTGTGTTACAAAACACCCCCTCCCCATGGGTAGAATGGCGACAGTCCTTGACATTCACTAAGTAATACATTTGACACAATTGTCTTAATATCTACAAAACTACTTTTCTGCTCATAATTGGAATGTGATATGTGAAATGAATTTGGTTCTGTGCACTCTTTGTCCTCTCCATTAAATTGTACGATCACTCTCTATACGGTAGAAAAGGTGTATTGAAACATTTCCTGCTATTTTCATCTGACTAAAACCACCTTCATATAAACCCATGATTCGTCATAACAGAAATTCTTATAGATCTGATGCTCCATTTGTTCGTGTCATGCTTCATGTTTGTAGGTGTAATTTTAATGAGATATTCTGTTATTTGAGCATATTCTTATCTGTAAATATAAATAAGTATATGTTAATTATAGAAAAAATATTTATTTTAGTGTCTTCTTTTCTGTCCTGTTAGTGTGTATATTTATACTGGAAGCCAAATTGAATATTGAAATGCTTATATCTTCGGTTCTATACGACAGAACTACATGAAAACATGATGACTTTTGAAGATTATAATACTATTCTAGTGTTCTTATTTTATGACTATTGGTAAAAAAATAACCGGCATTGTCACGCCTATAATATGCCTAAATCTGGCTGTATTTGTATATGTTGTGCCCTGGCAGGCTATCCTCAGTTTTTCTGCTCTGGGATGAATTTTTCTTATGGTTTCTTACTGGGTTTTCTTACCTGAGGCTTTGTCAGATCTGTCAGTTGAGTATCGATTCGTAAATCAGTTAAAATACATATAACCCCGACCCGATCCAAAGTCGTTCTGACCTTACGATATCATCATAACGGATTAGCACATTCACATAGTTAACCTGTTAAGCAAGAGTTTTGAGAAATAATGCACGCACCGCTGCCACATTTACATAAGGTTTCTTTTTCTCTTTTGTATAATAAGATTTAAATAAGATTCAAGTATACATCAGATATTACACAAGGAGCTCATCACCTGAAAAAAATGGAGAATCTAAACAGTGATTCCATCAAAGCAAGGTAGCTTCCTGACTCTAATTTGCCCGCTTGTATAATAAATCTCAAAGAAGGGAGTGGTCTACCGTCGCGTAGTTGATAGCTTCCTGCGACAGACTGTTAATGTCATCTTCATCAACCACAAACCGATAATAAAATAGATCTATGAAATGTTCAGTCCACTCGTTCACTATATTATCGGAAATTTGTAAGGAGAGAAACACATCTTGACCTGAGTGGTAATCTATCTCTACAATTATATAAGTGCAACTCTGTCTGTGTCCGTATGTGAGTTCGTTCCTTATAGACTCGGAAACAGCTACACAGATTTTCTTAAAAATTTACAAAACTTTAGTTTATTAGTCTGGGAGTGATCTTAGTTTAGTTTTGTCTCAGAATACTCGTGATAATCGAAACCGTTATTTTAATTTATCTATAATTTTTTCCATGTCGTCGCTCAGCAGCAATGATAGAACGACATGCCGTGGAAATTCTACTGTGGGTAAGTTGAAAAATTGTTTTTTTTTTTGGTTTTTTTTTTTTTGCATGTCGTGATCTGTAGTTCCAAACTTCCCACGAAAAATGTCTGATTTTTTTTCATTAACTGCAAAGAATTTTATAAGACTTGAAAATTTACGTATTTTTTCTTTTGTTTTTTTTTTGTGTGTGTGTGTGTGTTTTTTTTTTGCATGACATGGTCTTTAGTATAAAACCCCATACGTAATTTTTTTAATCAAAATATAGTTAAGCGTATTTTACGACACGGAAACACTGTGGGGGGGGCTGTTAGTATATGTATAAAAGTGAGAATGTGTTTGACTTAAATCTCAACCTATATACACAACGAGGTTTTATTTAAAGACTTGCAATTTGTTATATAGGATATTCAGACATGTGGAAATCATTTAATTGTTTTTCATCTGAGAGGGTTCAAAACTGAAAAAATATTACTTATGGTCAACGGATATTTATCTGACTGTAAACTGTTTCGGGGCTGGCCATACACAAATCGTTCACATGACGTCTTCCTTATGTTTTAGAATAATAAGGTTTGAAAACCCTTTCTATACTCGTGGCAAGCTAGCCTAATGATTATTGTACGTTACTTACTGTCTTTAGGTTTTAGTTTCGGGTAATTATTTTGCTTACAAGAAGTAAACCATAATGGCAGGTTTGGTTATGATCAGTCTAGCTGTGTGGGCTGTAGGAGAGTATATATTTCTACGACCTTGACTTTTCACTTATACTTTGGAAAATAGTGTGATACGCCTAGAGATGTATCACACTATCACCATCACAAAAACATAATTCTCGCATACACGTCTCAGTTTCTTTCCATTTTTTCTTACTCTTTTAAAAGGAATTAAACGTTACGTTTAATAACGCCGTGTACGTTTGCTAGTATAGATGATAATTGTGTTGCTAAGATCAAATGCAGCATAATTCAATATCATCTTCATAACAGGCCGTCTGTGTTTTTTCCCTTCAAATTAATCCTTCGTTTTACATATAATTTGTTGAATCTACTATTTTTCATTTTTGAGAATCACAGTATTTGTAAGATGAACAGAGATATCACACTATACCATAGTGCCCCTGAGCTATTGTGTTATGCCCCCTCCCCGTCCCCGACATAGCCGGGAGGTGATGTGGTCGCACGAAGCGATACAAAAAAACAAAGGAACCACAATGTAATTTCGATAATTCCCTGCCTCTTTCTCAGCCGGCAACCATGAGGTGAGCATGTATATTTGTCACTCTGTAAAAAAGGGGAGCGGGCCATCCACTCTTCCCCAACTTTTAGTTAAGTTTAGTTAGCTTTAAAAGTTTAATGTTTAAAAAGGGTTGTTCATTTAAAAGTTGCTATTTTCGTTACTTGTTTTTAATTGTAAAAATATGGTACTATATTTTTGTAAAAAAAATATTTAAGATTTTCGCATATAGTACGATTTCTGTTTCGTTTTTAATTCTTTCGTTATTTCGTGCCTTAAACGCTTTAAATGCCTTAAACGTCGAAATGGTGCCTGTAGCGATTCCAGCCAGGGGAACTCCAACGCATCCTCAAGAAGTCATCCCCAGAGAATAGAGAAATAGCCCAGGAGAAAAACACACCCAAATATTATGTGTGCCTTCTCTCTTTGATTTCCAGAACAATACTGTTCGTTTACACTGTCAGGATCTTAAATCGTCAACCAGTTTACTCACTGCCAGCAACATGAATTGGTTACCTTTTTCCAGGAAGTTTCATAACAAAGGTTAATCTCTCCGGGTAAACTGGCTTTGTCATATCTGGTGCGGTTCCCAAGACATTAATGTAACACATGTGCGGTCAAATGCCTACTAGACACGATCCTCAGGTGTCTAAAGTCCCTCTGTACAAAGGTTTGTAAGACGAACCTGGCATGGGGATACGTTTCTCTAAAAGTAAACCCTGACTAAATATTCAAAGTCACATAGTATTCGATGCCCAAATAAGATCTCCTCACTATGGCTAACTCATATTAACCGAGGAATGGTGTATACTCTCCAAGTGATGTTATTTCAATCTGGATACTCCACCAGACTAGATGAATACTTGTCCGGGAATCTAGTAAGACTGTGAGACCATAATGAAAGATATACAACAACATATGAAAATGGTTAGTTAGGGAGAGAAAAATCATGTTCTCATTTTCTTTACTAACTCAGTGGTTGAGAGATAATGAAACGTTCGATTATCTATGTATCTCGTAGATAATTCAATTATAAGCCCCAAGTACTGGGTCCCTTGATTTTTGAGACCTTCAAATGACTTAAAATAAAAAGTGTCCGGCTTTTTGTGTTACACGGAGACAACGTGTTATCTTCTTATTATTGTCCATCTGTCCTTTGAATGATATAGAGCTACATTTCGTTATACAAAAAACGCTTGTGGTCACGCCTTTTGATGATTAACTAAAATGTATTGACCGTAAGTGGATGCGAGTTACCTTTTGAGAAGCCTTTTTATTAGCGAGAATACGTTGAAGTGGATGCGACAAAATTCGGAACTTTAAAAGTAAAAACACTTGCAAACCATAATTCAAACTCAATATAAAATCATTGCTATTCATATTTCGGATTTTGAAGTTATCATCAAGTAAAAATAATCAGTTTTTTGGATTGAGGTTTTTCTTGAGATTATGGTAGCAGGATATTATTGTCCCATATTAAGGGCTAAAATAAAGCTCATGTTAATCAATCATTATCGCTAGACAGAACGTGTGCTCATACGGCAATGGCGACTCTATCCCTTCTATATGTACTAGTGCGTCGACTCAAAGCACACTTTGAATTATTCGAACATCCAATGATTGCCTGTTATTCTCTGTGTAGTGATTTGTTTTGTTCTGCTAACATAAAATCATTCCATTATAACGGTGCGTCTTATAGTGATATCGGCACATGCAAAAGGTCATTCTGATTGCTTTACTGGTTTACTTGTCAATTTACTTCCCAGTTTCTTCTCAAACCCAATACATTTTATATTTGATATGGAGGTATTGTTGCTAACTCAACAATATAACACTCACACGCACACACATACACTCACGCACACACACACACACACACACACACACACACACACACACATATATATATATAATGAAGCTAATAAACCTTCTCACTATCTCTATTCTTATTTGCTTATTCATCTATTGATGTAATATAGTTATATATAACTTATGGTCCTTATTTTTAACATAAATAAATACATACACACACACGTATATATATATATATATATATATATATATATATATATATATATATATATATACAAGTTAGAAAAGCGTTTCATCCAAGGCATGAAAATTGTTCAACAAAATGTTTTTACTGTAGGCTTTAAAAATAAAGGTACAAGATTCAATTTGAACTTTATTTATCTTCAAAGTGTATTTTTATAAATTTTACAAAGTAACGTATGCACATTTAATACCTTACTTATTTTAACTTTAAGTGCACTTTGACGATAAATAAATTTCAAACTGAATCATGTACGTTTATTTTTAAAGCTTATAGTAAAAACATTTTGTTTAACAATTTTCATGCCTTTGATGAAATGCTTTTCTAGCTTGTATCCTATCTTTTTAAGATTATATTTTATTTAATTTATTAATTTGGATTTTAAAAAGATGAATCTGATTTTGTATGTATTTATAAAAACTCTCCTACTCTCTATTTCAGATTGTATTTCTCCTCACACCACAACTCATTTTTGCAACCTCCTCTTTGTATTATTACAGGTCTGAATATTCTCTCTGTTTCAGTTTGTAATTCTCCTCACTCCACAACTCTTTTTTGCAACTCTCTCTTTGTCATACATGTCTGAATAATAACAAAATCTGAATTTTTTAAATAAAAACTTTAAAATAACTTTTTTAGATTAATTTTTTTAAAACTTCTTTCAGAATAGAAAATCTTTACAATTTAATAAGAAACATATTTCATATAAGTTTCATCAAAAACATTCAGTAGATAACGAAAAAAATAGAGATGAAAATTTCAAAAGGAGTGTATAACTGGTTACGCTCAATAGTGGTCCTCGCTAGCGAATGACTTTGTTATTGTTATTCTATTATTATTATTATTTCAAACATTTTGTGTCCTGCGCTTTCGCGCGAAGACGAATAATTATATATATATATATACACACACACACACATATATATATATATATATATATATATATATATATATATATTACAGAATTTAATTCAATTCTATAAGAAGGGACTTATTGGGATAATATAAAGCTCAGCAAACTTCAATGGAGTTTATACAGGAAACAATACGAGTGGAAAATGAAGTCACAAAAACTATATATTGTTGAATATAGAATGGTCCATTTATTTAATAAAGGTATACAAACATTTGGTTGGGGGATAGAAGGGAACTAAATGTCTGTATACCTTTATTAAATAAATGAACCATTCTATATTCACAAATATATAGTTTTTGTGTCTTCATTTTCCAATCCTATTGTTTCCTAGAAACTTTTCTGGTTGCCACATATTTAGAGATGGCAATTCTCACAGGATTGCAGTGTCGGGTTGTGTGCACACAGGTGGTTGATCAACAGCGATTTATTTATACAAGATATGTTTCTGATATGACCTGCAAGGCTACTTATTTTGTTCGTGATTATAGTAGCTTCCTTCACTCTTTGCAAACTACTGATAGCCACTGTTAGAATACCTGTCCGTGAAATTTTTGTATCAACAGTTGCACAATCACTAACCACACTTATTCTGGGTTGGCATTGTAAAGTATCAATGACAAGTGGAGGTTTAGGACGATTGAAAACAATGCTGAGATAAGCGGAGATAATATACAGCGCGTAAATTTCCAAATAGTTACTCATTTATCAATAGCCAGGTTCAAGGTTGCTTAAGTTGGTGATATAATAAGAAACGGTGTATCAACGTGATTATTGTATATAATGTCCGTGATTATAAAAACTTAGAGAAAGATGCATTTCATAAAAATGTGAAAGAAAATATTAAATACATCTTTTGGTTCTGGAAGGTTGACTTAATCATGTATGGATATCTGTATATGTACATAGCTATGTTGTGCACTTTTGCGACATATACATTTCAATATCGTTCTACAAAATTGGTTTCAGTGAAAAGTAGCTGATAGAATGTAGAGTGCGGGATTTATATCAGAGTTTCCGTTTCTTGGTTAATTGATCTGGCAAAATATATCTATGTCTCCAAGCCTGGTAGCATCAGCATTCGGTAGTATTTTCAGTATTTCTAAGTCCCCGTGGATAAAATGAATGAAAAATAATTCATTATCTTTGACTGCAGTTAAAACGATATGTTTTAAAAGGAAAATGATGAAGAAATTTTTAACTGAAATATCGATTTTTGCAATTCGGTTTCGAATTTAATGTGCATCATAGGAAAACCGGTTTTAACCGGTTTTTACAAGAAGTACGGAATTCTATTCTTGGATGTTCTCCTATTTGCTGTTTTTCAGTCTCTTGCTTTCTCTCTCTCTCTCTCTCTCTCATATCTTTTTAATCTCATTTTCTCTTATCTCACTGTCACCCGATTTTGTATTCTTTCTCTTTCTTTTTATTGTATTTTCTTCTACTTTTCCCCCTTTTTTCTCTTCTTCTTCTCTTCTTTTTCTCCCTGTATTTATTATTCTTCGTCCTCGTTGAATGCTTATCTTTCTTTTGCTTCGGTGTTTTACTTTGCTTCTCATTCGTGTACTAACTCTGCTTCATCGTCTTCTTCTTTTTTCTTCTTTCTTTCTCTTCGTTTTCTTTTTCTTTTCTGTGTGCTTTTCCTTCTCCTTCTTTTCTTCTTTTCTCTTTTTTCTTCTTCTTCGTCTACTCCTTTTGTTTATTCTGTGTGTGCCTTTCCTTCTCCGTTTCTTTTTTCTTCTTTTTTCTTCGCTTAATCTTCTATGTATTCCTTTCAATTATTCGTTCTTTTAACTTTAATCTCTGCATTCTTCTTTACAAACTATCAGCTGATTTTCTGATTCGTCCTAAAGAAAAAAAAGTTTGCTTTTAATCATCCGAATTGTTTAGGTTTTGTAATGCCTTTCTTCCACCCCATACTTTACTGTCTTTGTCAGTCCACTTACAGCTTCGTAGCTTCTTCATAAAAGAACACTTAAACTTGATTTTGAAATGTATTTGTTTTTGCGAGGCAACGAAATAAAAAATGTTTATGCATGATATCCCCACCTTCAATCAGAATATAAATGAAAGGATCCACTGCAAAATGAGATAAATCCAATTTCTTTAAATTGAGAAATGAAACTGATAAAATGACGAACATTTTTAATCTAAACTTGAATTAAAACGTTATTTTTATTATAAACTAAAAGAAGATTTGTTAAAAAAACGTCATTTTTATTATAAACAAAATTAAGAGTAGCAAAACACGTGATTTTTATTATAAACAAAATGAAGAGTAACAAAAAACGTGAGTTTTATTATAAACAAAATGAAGAGTAGAAAAAACGTGATTTTTATTATAAACAAAATTAAGGGTAGAAAAAACATGATTTTTATTATAAACAAAATTAAGAGTAGCAAAAAACGTGATTTTTATGATAAACAAAATTAAGGGTAGAAAAAACGTGATTTTTATTATAAAAAAAATTAAGGGTAGAAAAAACGTGATTTTTATTATAAACAAAATTAAGGGTAGAAAAAACGTGATTTTTATTATAAACAAAATGAAGAGTAGCAAAAAACGTGATTTTTATTATAAACAAAATGAAGAGTAGAAAAAACGTGAGTTTTATTATAAACAAAATTAAGGGTAGAAAAAACATGATTTTTATTATAAACAAAATGAAGAGTAGCAAAAAACATGATTTTTATGATAAACAAAATTAAGGGTAGAAAAAACGTGATTTTTATTCTAAAAAAAATTAAGGGTAGAAAAACGTGATTTTTATTATAAACAAAATGAAGAGTAGCAAAAACGTGATTTTTATTATAAAAAAAATTAAGGGTAGAAAAACGTGATTTTTATTATAAACAAAATTAAGAGTAGCAAAAAACGTGATTTTTATTATAAACAAAACGAAGAGTAGCAAAAACGTGATTTTTATTATAAACAAAATGAAGAGTAGAAAAAACGTGATTTTTATTATAAAAAAAATTAAGAGTACAAAAAACATGATTTTTATTATAAACAAAATGAAGAGTAGAAAAAACGTGATTTTTATTATAAACAAAATGAAGGGTAGCAAAAACGTGATTTTTATTATAAAAAAAATTAAGGGTAGAAAAAACATGATTTTTATTATAAACAAAATGAAGAGTAGAAAAAACGTGATTTTTATTATAAACAAAATGAAGAGAAGAAAAAACGTGATTTTTATTATAAAAAAAAATTAGGGTAGAAAAACATGATTTTTATTATAAACAAAATGAAGAGTAGAAAAAACGTGATTTTTATTATATAAAAATAACTAGGGTAGAAAAAACGTGATTTTTATTATAAACAAAATGAAGAGTAGCAAAAACGTGAGTTTTATTATAAACAAAATGAAGAGTAGCAAAAACGTGATTTTTATTATAAACAAAATGAAGAGTAACAAAAACGTGATTTTTATTATAAACAAAATGAAGAGTAGAAGAAACGTGATTTTTATTATAAACAAAATGAAGAGTAGAAAAAACGTGATTTTTATTATAAACAAAATGAAGAATAGCAAAAACGTGAGTTTTATTATAAACAAAATGAAGAGTAGAAAAAACGTGATTTTTATTATAAACAAAATGAAGAGTAGCAAAAACGTGATTTTTATTATAAACAAAATGAAGAGTAGAAAAAACGTGATTTTTATTATAAAAAAAATTAAGGGTAGAAAAAACATGATTTTTATTATAAACAAAATGAAGAGTAGCAAAAAACGTGATTTTTATTATAAACAAAATTAAGGGTAGAAAAAACGTGATTTTTATTATAAAAAAAATTAAGGGTAGAAAAAACATGATTTTTATTATAAACAAAATGAAGAGTAGAAAAAACGTGATTTTTATTATAAACAAAATGAAGAGTAGCAAAAACGTGATTTTTATTATAAACAAAATGAAGGGTAGCAAAAACGTGATTTTTATTATAAAAAAAATTAAGGGTAGAAAAAACGTGATTTTTATTATAAACAAAATGAAGAGTAGAAAAAACGTGATTTTTATTATAAACAAAATGAAGAGTAGCAAAAACGTGATTTTTATTATAAACAAAATGAAGAGTAGCAAAAACGTGATTTTTATTATAAACAAAATGAAGAGTAGCAAAAACGTTATTTTTATTATAAACAAAAAGAGTAGCAAGTGAAACATAGGTTTACTTTCTATAAATTCGTAACTCATTTATCTTCGTTTCTATTCCAATCATCAATTGCAATGAACGATGTTTCTGACAAAGGGGAAAAATAGCTGGAATCTATTTAATAGCTTTAACCTTTAAGTAGTAGCTTTAGCTTCTCATGCCTTGTCTGTAGCTATCCCCATGAAAATATATAACCGATATTACATTAAGGAAAATATTACTGTTGAGCGAGTGTGTTAAAACGCCACCTCTTTTGTAGAGACAACTTTATACATATGATATTATTTTCATAAAAATAGGGTATATTTAAAATTTTAGAAGATTATGTTGGTGTCGTTTTTATATCGCGTTTCGCATACCAACTCTTCAAATGTTTTCATCGGTAATATTTTCTGAAACATACGTAAGTCATGCAACCTATATATATATATATATATATATATATATATATATATATATATATATATATATATATATATATATATAACAAATTTATATCTGTGTGTCTGTTGTGTTATAATTTTATGTTTCTTATATAAAGTAATGTTAGAGAATCTACATAAAACTAAAAGTGAATTATGTAGTAAGACTTATCGTGAAACATAATGGAACTTCATGCATGGCTAAACGCACTGATAAAAGGTGATGAGTCCATTAAGTCTTCAAATACATTTTATGAAATTTAAATTATATGCAAATAATTTTCTTGGGAAGACAACGGAAATGGTCCCAAATCTAAAATTGATAACAGGTGGAGTTATAAGGAAGAACCTATTAGGTGGGTACAAATATTAGGTTGTCCGGAAAATAATGGCCAATTTTAGAGAAAAAGGATTTATTAATCAAATAGGTGACACTAGACATTGAAATTAATCAAAGTATGATCCTTGAACAACCATGCATTTTTGCCATCTATCAACTAGATCATTTATGACTTGTTGATAAAAATTCTTTGGCTTAAATGCTAAGAAATCTTTGAAAAAAGATTCAACCTCTGCATTAGATCTGAAAGTTTTGTTGCTTAAAAAAGCGTCTAAATGCTTGAAAAATAATGGTAGTCCGTGGGTTAAAGATCTGGAGAATAAGGAGGATGTGGTAAAGTTTCGTATCCCAAGTCTGTGAGTTTCTGCAGTGTCATTCTCGCAACATGAGGCCGCGCATTATCGTGGAGCAGGATTGGACCACGCCTATTCACTAACGCATGTCTCAATTTTTGTAAATGGTGATGCATTTCTTCGAGTTGATTGCAGTAAACCTCTGCCGTGATGCTCTGATTAGCATCCAGAAAGCTGTAATGAATAACACTAATTGCACACGACCAAACAGTCAGCATAATCTTCTGTTGGTGAAACTTTGGCTTTTGAAAATGTTTGGGTTGTTCATCACAATCAAGCCATTGACCTGATCGTTTCCGATTATCATAAAGGACCCACTTTTCGTCACAGGTGACTATTCGGTCAAGAAATGGATCATTAATGTTTCGCAAAAAGAGCATCGAACACACCTCAAAACGTCGAGCTTGTTGATTTTCATTGAGCTCATGTGGGACACATTTTTCGAGCTTTTTCACCTTGCCAATTTGCTTCAGATGGTCCGACACTGTTGAAAAGCTGACACCAAGTTCCCGAGACATTTCCCTGACACTTTGCCGTGGGTTTTGCTCAACAATAGCTCTCAAATTTTCATTGTCAAAATTAGATGGCCGGCCTCTACCTTCTTCATCTTAAAGGCTCTCATCACCACTACGAAATTTCTGAAACCACCTTCGTACTGTTCTATCACTTGTGATGCCTTCTCCCCATGCCCTATTGATATTTGCAATTGTTTGAGAAGCATTGTTACCAAGCTTAAACTCATGCAGGAAAAGTAATCGTAAATCTTCTTTTCTCATATTCCAAATTATCGGCTCATTCGCTCATAAAACATTTTCTGAAAGAAAAAAGTAAGAAATTATTAAAGAGCACATATAAATCAATAATCATGTTGATGTTTACCTGAAATATAATAAAAATCCTATGATAAAATACAATTTCAAAACTGACTTCCTGAAATGGCCATTATTTTCCGGACAACCTAATAATAAAGTCGTTTTTAACGTCAAACAATATACAGTATAACTCGGATATAAGGGAACTATCTTCCGGGCCCTATATCACTTTTATATCCGGGTTATTACTAAAATCCGGGGTTCTCATATCCAAGCTACACTGTACATTAACACAGGCTCTAATTTTGAACCACAGACAATCTCTCTTATATCCGTTTTGCTTATATTCGGATCTCTTTAATCAGGGTTATACTTTATATAAAAACGACATTATTTTTACACCAACATAATCTTCTAAAGTTTTAAATATACCCTATTTTAGGAAAATAATATCATATGTATAAAATTTTCCCGGGCAAAGAAAATGTGAATTGTGCTAAATATTTACATTATTTCTTTGTGCAGAATATCCTCCTGCACTGACATTTAAGTATCCGTTTCTTAAAACGTCTAAAATTTAAATGTTCGTATTGCTAAGCTTAATAACATTTTATGACTTTAGCAATTAAATATTGTGCCTTTATCTTTTTACTGTCTATAAAAGAACTCATAAAAAAACAATAAACATCTGAAGATTTTGTAAAATTCACTCAACAATATAACATGTTTCAATGGTTGGGACATGTGAATAGGATAAAGGCGTAAGGCATCCTTAAAACGCCTTTCTATGGCGAGCTGGCTATGGTAGGAAAAGCAAGGCGCTCCAAAATGCAATTAGATGTTTGCAAGAGAGGCAGAGTGCTACACCACCCTCCACGCATGAAAAGGCTTGGCTGACAATCGCCAAGGAACATTCAATACAGAAGCTGTGCTTGAAGAATCAATTGCAGTGAAGAGAGTCAGGCGGAATCAGCGACATCCACAGCCCCAGCAGCCATCCACTCCCATCTGCAGTAAGTACGGCAGAGACTGTAACTTCCAAGCTGTACTGTATAGCTTTCTCGGCGATACATATTAACACCAGAGCTACAACATCGTCCCCGAGACGAATGGTTGATGGCGGATACACATAAAAAAGGGCCATGGATTTTTAAAGCCCTTGAGTAAATTTTCTTTGGTCTGCACGATATAAATTAAGACTTTTTTAAGTATAATCATATTATATTTAATACTAGTTTTCCTTAAATCCACGTGAAATGAATTTACATATTTGATAACAATCTTGTTTTCTTTGACAATGTAGTCAAAGCAAGTTTGCTCTCCTCCTATAATAAACATAGATTTTTGGCACTCACGGTTCAAAAGGTTGTCGATCTCTAGAACGTAGAGGTTTCTGAATGATTCGTTTGATGCCCCTGTTTTGCATGTCCGATATCAGTTGGTGTCTCTTGAATGTAATGAAATTTTTCGCACAAAAAGACAGGCAAGAGACGTTCGCTGAGAGTTTTAGTTTTCTTTATGCAAGAGAGATATAAGTCAAGCGTGATATAAAACATTCACTTAACCATTTTTATTAACAAAAATGTGTGAGTCACGAACAAAGATCTCATATGCAAGATTTATTTTTTTTCGTTGCAATCTTTATTTTTTATTATTAACATCTTCACTCAAGCCTCAGAAGGAAATTACTAAAAAATACAATTATGTATTACTTAACACTTCTACTCGGCTATGGAAGACGAAACGAGAACAATACACCTTCTATATAGTATGTTTAAAAAAACAGGGCATATATTTTGGGAGGTATGTCATATTAGTTTACAGATACATAATTAGTTTGTTTAATTTTAAAGCATAAGACGCGACTTGAAGAATTAAAAATACAATGCTAAAGAGAAAAATAAGAGAACTTTCAGACGAAAAAATAAAATACCCTTTATTATAAAGAAAAAAAAAAGAAAATTCTGTGTTAGAAAAGAGATCTTTCTTTTAAGGTCAACTTTTAACGCTTAGATATGTCCGAATATGTTTGGCCGTAACAGGAACAAATAACGAGCAGTTACGGTCTGTTCTCGACTACGGGCTTTTTTTTTCTTTTGGCATATCAAAGTTCGCAAAACCGCTCTGGTGCTTTTAGTTCGAAGGTCGCAACACCGCTCTGGCGTTTTCAAAAGCCTAACACCGCTCTGGTGCCTTCTTTTTCTTCTGCCAGTCTGTTGTGTTTTTTTTTCTTCTTCCTTTTATCGAATATCGCGAGACACAGCCAGAAGTAGTAGCACCAGATTCTCCGGGAGAGAGGGGAGCAAAGGAGAGAAAGAGAGAAGAAAATACACCAAGTAGAGGGGGGAAAAGAAGGGAAGGTAAATAAAGAAAAAGAAAAATTAAATTTCTACAACATTACTTTATTTACTACGGAAATATATAAAAATTACGAACATAATTCATAGAAAGATATTAATTTATATCGTGCTTTGAATAATGTTGCAGGCCAAATAAATTTCATTCAGGGACCTTTTTTGGCCCGAGGCTTAGAACTGCTTACCCAAAGTGGAGGCAGCAACGACTAGAGAAGAATCAGTAAAGAAAAGACTGAGAATTATATAGAGTGACTGAGCATTTCACAGTCAACGACGAAAAAAAAAAGGCCAAAGACCCAAGTGTTTTGATGTGATGTTTTGAATATAATAAACTAGTTAGGACCAAAGTTTCATTTCATTCGAACAAAGCACTAAGAAACGGGGCCTAATAAGAGCGTGGACCCGTTTTTTTAGTCACCCTGTACTATATCACAAGTGCACACAGAAAAATGGCATCAAAGATGCTTTCTTTAATGCAACATACAAATGCTTTCGAAAGGAAAAATAAAGACTTTAAAAAGGAGATCACATTAAAGACAGGAAAGAATTTTCGAAATTGTGTTATGCGCGAATGACGTCTGAGACAATGTACGAGAAAACTATTACATAGGAAACATCAAAGCCATATTAATAAGGAAATAAATGCTGTTGTTACAAAGAAAAAGGGAGTTGAAGTTTCTTTCTCTGTTTGTCTGATTTGCGACTGACACTACAGCGTGTTGGTTCCCGGACAAATTTACATTTCAGGTACAATGCTATATAAATCTAATGAATGAGTGTACACATGGAAAGCACAGAAAAGAAGTGAGAAGCAAATAGCGCGGATGAGAAACTCTTTTATAACAACAACTAAATAAAATAGATAAAAGTATATTTTCACTGATCCTTTGTTGAATCTATCATTTCGAACTCATTGCAGAATACGCATAAGATGCGACTTGAAGAATCAGAAATACGATGCCAAAGGGCAAAAATAAGAGAACTTTAGTAGGACGGAATAAAACACTTATTTAAAAAAATAAAAATAAAAGAAGAACGTCTGTATTGTTAATGAGATCGTTCTTTTATGGTTAACTTTTAAGGTTTAGACATTGCCGGAGTATTCTTGGCCGTAGCAGGAACAAAAACGGACAATTACAGTTTGTTCTCAATTACGGGCGCGGCCGGATATTGCGGCATTCTATTTTCTGACCTCAATTTGAGACAATAATAACGTGACCTCGATTAAGAACTTAGAAATGTGGAAAAACCGTTTTTATGACAGTTATTTTATTTTCTTCTTATCTAGGATGTGAGGCATAATGCTTGGGTGAGTTTGACAAAAGTGTATTTGTGAAACGAACTGGATTCGAACTTGATACTCCCAGGTTTTCAGTCTGTGTCGTTAATTACTTAACAGTTATACAAACAATCCCTATGTTTGGCATCACTAAAGCTAATCGATTAGGCTGGTGCAAAAACAATATCGTTTTCTCACTATTATATATGATTTCTGAAGTAGTTTATATATATATATATATATATATATATATATATATATATATATATAGTCGCGTTGTATATCATTTTGAAGCGCGTTGTTCGCTCTATCAAATCGTTTTATTCGTTAACGTTATAAATCTGTTCATTAATCTTTTGCAGGATTTTCTTGTTCCAATTCAAATTAGGCCGAAAAGCAGCCGAAAAATCTCGTGATATTAAAGATGCGTTTGGACCAGGAACAATTAACGAACGTGGGCACAACGGTGATTAAAGATATTTCGCAGTGATGACGAGAGCCTCGAAGATGAAGAGAGTAACGGCCGATCGACTGCGGTTGATTACGAACATTTGAAGCCGATCATCAACATTCTGACCCCTATCTGGCATCAATTGAAATGAATAGCTCTCGTCTTTAGGAGGCCTCAAATTTTGACAAGCTTCTGGGCTTGACCATTACTCCTGATCTTAAATGGAACACGTACATCAAATCTGTTGCCAAAGCCGCTGGAAAAATGGTGGGATCTTTCTATCGATCCAGTAGATATCTCACTGCTGATACAATTCTCTATCTATATAAGAGCCAGGTACGTCCAAGGATGGAATACTGTTGCGACATCTGGGCAGGAGCTACTAGAAAGGACTTGTCCTGCCTTGATAGAGTTCAAAATAGACTTCGTAGCCTCGTAGGAGATGTCCTTTTCTCTTCCTTGCAACCTCTATCTCACAGAAGAGATGTTGCGAGTTTGTCTCTGATGTATCGTTATTTTCATGGAAAGTGTTCGACTGAGCTTCAATCTATGGTCCCCCTCGCCAAACTTTCACAAGAAACACTCGTCTAGCTGTAAACACTATCAATAATTCCCCCCACTTTTTATCTGTGCCTAAACCTAAACGTAGATTCCATGAACAAAGCTTTTTTATTAGAACTGCACGCCTGTGGAATTGTCTTCCGTTTTCCTGCTTTCCGGCTGACTACAATATGGTTGTCTTCAAGTCTAACGTAAATAAGTTCTTGATGAGCCGTTCCATATAAGTTATCAAATTTAACAAATTTTCATTACTAATGATTATTATATTGTCCAATTTCTACTGTACACTCTTTAACTCTTATCCTTGAGTGGCCTCTTGGCCTTGATAATGTGTTGATACCTATGAAAAAGAAAAGAAAAAGTCCAATGTGAACAAGTTCTAATTGAATCGTCCTCCTAAGTAATCCAAGTTACAAAATTCCCACTGTTTACTATGCTAAAATCACAATGACTAATGTATACCTATTAACCCTTATCCTCGAGTGGTCTCTGGGCCGTGATAAGTGGTGACACCCATGTAAAAAAAAAATCCTCGCAAAACCACACAAGTTGCTGTTGAACTCGTGGTCGACCATTCAACATTCGTTCGCCATTTAAAGCTAATAAGGAAGCAAAAAATGTGAATAAATGGATGCCGCATGAATTGAACAATAATCAAAAGAATCGTCATTTTTATGTAGTATCTATGCTCCTTCTGCGCTATAAAAACTCCCAATTTCTCGAGCGGAGTGTGACGTGTGATGAAAAATGGATCCCCTACGACAAAGGGTGACGTTCGGCACAGTGGTTGGATGCCGGAGAAACTCCACAATACTTCTCGAAGCCGAAATTGCATAAAAAAGGTTGTGGTGACTGTTTGGTGATCTGCAATTGGTTTCATCCTTTACAGTTTCTTGAATCCGATCGAACCAATTACGGCGGAGAATTACTGCCGATAAATTGACGAAATAGATCAAAAACTCCAACGTATGTGCCCGAGATATGTCAATATAAAGGGACCAATTCTCCTCCATGACAACGTTGACTCTGCAGAAGCTGAAGGAATTGGGCTACGAGACTCTGCCTCATCCGTTATATTCACCGGCCCTAAAGAAGGAGTTATATTCACCGGCCCTGGAAGAAGGAGTATGCGATATTTAAACTCCAGTCATTGGAAGTGGGGGAAAAAAGAAGAAGGAAATACGAAGAGAAAGAAAAATGGGGAAAGAAGTAAATCCAGTGTAAGCGAGATTGTGAATGAGAACGGAATCAAAAAACAGAAAGGGAGGGTGTTCGAAACATTAGCATGTCTAGTGTTGCGACCATGTAAATTTTCCTGTATCAATAAAAATATATCTTGCTGTTTTTTATTGAGCACTTTTAATAAACTCCTGAAATTCACGAGTTTTTTCTCTTGAATACTTTTCACTTGGTATATATATATATATATATATATATATATATATATATATATATATATATATATATATTATATATATATATATATATATATATTATTCCAGTTTCACCCCAAACAACGCACATTGCCACTTTGATGTAGAAAGCTACTATTAGAGACATAAGTTGCAGGGATACTATATAGGGAGTTGCGCCGCAAGATGTGTGTTAACATTACACTTGAACTTCTGCATGGCAGTACAGTTGAGGATACAGGAATCCGGAAAGGAATTCCAAAGTCTAGCAGTTCTGGAGAAGAAAGTATACATCTGGGGATCTCTACTGTGTAGCGGTGGGCGTATTGTCGAATTCGTTGGGGTTATTTACCTCAGGGGATAAAACGGCTTGTAAAACAAGCAGAGGGATGTAACATTTCGTCACTAGGACAGAGGCTGAAGCTTACACACACACACACACACACACACACACACACACATACACACACATGTATATATATATATACATATATATATGTATATATATATATACTCCATACTACATTTTTACAAGATATGTAGAAACTAAGAGAAAAGAAATCTATTAATATTATATCGTGCGAAAATATGTCTGTATTTTCTTAATCTACATCTCTTGAAGGGAAGAAACGTTATTTAATCTACATCTCTTGAAGGGAAGAAACGTCATTTAAAATGTTATTACATCAGCTATTCTTTTCATTGTTTCGTCTCTCGAATGTGTATCCGCTGATATCTTATATGTTTTTATAATAGAGTGGTGTGTTTCACTGTTGATTAACGGTGTCTAACTGTGTCGGATATATACTCGAGAGTCAATTCAATGATAAGAATATTCAGTTTTCATAGCCCTAGTTGTTACTAAACTAAACATATATCTGAACATGGCCTTTGCTCGAATATTGTTCAATATTAATGCAGACCACGTGACGCGCCTATGTCAACATTCCGGTGCCTACCGATTTGACGCCATTATTTCAGCTGAAAGTATTTACAATAAATAAACAATTAATGATATCATTACTATGTATGTCAAACACGTTACGTAAATGTAATTATTCGCAGTATGTGCTTAATTATCGGCTCATTTGCCATAATATTAAGGATGTTCGCTAATGGGCTGAAAGGCCGGAGTCCATCTCTGTCGAATCATATAGCAGATTTAAAATTGTACTTGAAGCCGCTTTGCACTCAGCGGTACAAGGGTCAATGCAGCAATTCTAAAAATATGTGTTGCGTCTTTCCCTACACGCCGTTGTGAAAGGTTTTACATACATAGTTGATTTTATAACAGTCGAATATATTTCTGCAAATATTGTACGAACTTTTGCATAACAGCCATTATTATTATTATTATTATTATTATTATTATTATTATTATTATTATTATTATTTACTTATTAGGGGCAGTCACACAAGCGATAATCTAAGATTACTCTTTGAAAACAATTTGTAGCATTCTCTTGAGTTTGACAACAAGTCTCCGCTAATTTCAAGTAATCTCCACCTCTTTCGATATTTTTTTCAAAAAAAGTGTGGTATCGCAACAGTCGGTTACCACTGATTTCTTGTTTGCAGCAACTATTGGTCTTCACTGGAAATTTGGGTGGCAATAAGCGTCTGAAACGTCCCAATACTCCTTGTACTCAACCACCAGAGGTTTGGTTAGCACGGTCTCTCCTCAGTCTTTCTTTCCTTTTTGTTGCTTTGTTGATGCCTGCTTCCGGAATCCCCAAGTATTTATAGTCGTCTTGTTTCCCTAGTGCCCTCATATCCGTTTTGTTGGGTAGTTCCAGGCCTTCTTTCGTCTCTAGTTTTTCCTTTTTTATAACTAGTAGTACGTACTTTTTCATTCACAATTCCATTTGGATATTCTGCCTAAAAATCCTAGTAGTTTAATTAGTGTCGTTAGCTCCTTTTCGGTCCTTGCTAAAAGTTTCAAATCGTCCTTGTACATGAGGTTGTTCATTTTTTCCTCTGTATTAGATAACTTGTATCCGATTTGGCACTTTCTCAGAATACTGTTTAGGGGTATCATGATTATAGTGAAGAGTAATGGTGATAGGGAGTCTCCTTGGAAGATATCTCTTTGTATGTTAGTTTCTGTTATTTGTTGTCCACCAGCTGTCAATTCCAGTATCCATGTTCTCGTTGCATTTTCTATTACGTTGATGAACCATGCTTGGTAATTTATATATATTTTAAGCATTCTATTATCCATGCTTAGGAGATCCTTTCATATGTTCTTTTGTAGTCGATCCATGCCATGGCTACATTTTTTCTCCTTCTTTTTACTTCCTTTAGGATCTTTTGATATACACATAGTAGATAATGTGTTCCTATCTTTCCTTTTTGGGATCCTTTCTGTTCCTCGGGTAGGAGTCCATGATTATTCAGGGATTGGTAGATATGTTCCCTCAATTGTTCTGTCAGTATTTTGCACATGGTAGGGGAAGCACGTGATAGGCCTATAGTTGCTGGGGAGGTTTCCTTTCTTAGTGTCCGTCTGTAGCAGTGTGGTTCTACCTTTTGTCATCCAATCTCAGGTTTTGGACTAGCCTTTTGTGTAAGGGTGTGAATTTTTTGAACCAGTATGCATGTATTCCGCCGTGTCTTGTTGCTCTCCAGTTTGCCATTTCCCCTATGGTTTTCTTTAGAGTTTCCTTGCTGATTTCATTCACTGTTCCTTCTCCGATTTGTTGTAACTCTACTGTCATGTTTTTCAGCCATTCAGCAGATTTTTTTTCTGTTGTGTTTGGTCGTTCTGTTTTTTGTTTTTCCTGCGTTCACATTTTGGTAGAATTGACTTTCATTCTTTTCTAATGTTTTGTTTGCATTGTTCAGTTTTATATCTATATCATATCAGCCTCGCTTTTTTTGCTTTTATTTTTTTTGTCCAGTTCTTCATGCTCCTTATTTATCCTCTCCCTGCCAGTCACATTTCCGATATTCCATCTTCTCCACATTGCTTTCTACCTTTTTACGTTTGTGTATTTACGTTTCAAGTCTCATTTCCCATCCAGGTTTTGTCGGTCCACTTCTCACCGGTTCTTGTTCTGATTTGAAATTCATACTTACCATTATCGCGCCTGCGTAAATTAAGTTGTTTAAGTCGGTGATTGTATCTGTTGAGATCTTTGGGGTAGTTTATTAACCTCTCCTGTATTATTATTGGCTTACATGGAGCTTTCACACAAGTCATCAAAAACATGATTGGAAACCAGTGGTGTTCTCTGGAAGCTGAGTGAGAACAAGTCTCCCCCAGACGTCCAGCTCTCTCCACTTCCTTCTATAGCATTTGCAAATAAATTTGCATGATCGCAACAGCCCCTTACCATTGAATTCCTGCTGGCAGAAGCCATTGGCCTATACTGGAATTTGAGTGGCACGAACCCTTCCTAAGGTCCCAGTTCTCTTCGCGCTTGTCCAGCGGAGGTCTGGTCAGCGCTTTTTCATTGGTCTTTCCATCCTCCTTGACCCTTTTCAGCTCTTTGGTATCACTTGGTGAAGACGGTGATGAGACAATGGGAGGGGATGCGTGATGGGAGTATAGAACTTGTAGATATGCAGCTTCAGTGTTCTTCATTCCCTGTAACGTTTCTTCATTATATTGTATGCTTGAACCATTCTCCACATTTAAGGGAGCTCCTTAATATTTCAGCTGTTTTAATTATCGTTAGTCGTTGTATTTTTGCAGCCATTCCTCTGATTCCAATTTCTGCCATTCTTTTTTCAAAGTTTTTCGGAATTGTTCCTAATGCTCGTACTATTGTCGGTACTATTTTGATTTTCTTCATCATCCAAATCCCTTTTAACTCTCTGTCTAGCTCTGTGTATTTGCTCCGTTTCTCCTTTTCTTTCATACTCACTCTATGGTCAGCTCAGACAGCAAAGTCTACGATTTGACAGGATTTTCTTTCTTGTTAATTATTACGACATCCGGTCTTCTTGCTTGAATGGGCTTGTTCGTCTGTATGTCCATGTCTCATAGGATGTAGTGGTTCTCGTATTCGAATACTGTTGCGGGTTTATGCTTGTATTATTTGTCTGTACGTTCAGAATGCAGTCGCTGGCACAATTACCACTGCACCGCTCTCCTGACTTGGTCGTGAGTGATTTTGTATTCCTTTTAGGCTAGCTTGTAGCATTCACTTACAATATGGTTTATCGTCTCGTCTCTTAGTCAATAGAGTCTGAATTTTGCATTTTTTTCTTGCGTATTATCGATCGTTGCTTTAATATGGTTGGTTATTATCGAGTTATCTTGTGCTGCAGTTATTACAGATTCAGTTTCTCGGTTTATATGTCTTTTCGCATCCATGTCCAGGTGGTTCCGTTATTCTCATCTTTTGTCATTCTTATGAATTTTCTGTGGAGTTGTTTCTCTTCCCATTTTTCTTTTCTCGTTTTGTCATTTGTCTCTCTGTTTTCTGTTTTGTTGGGGTTTTTTTTCGGAGGCTCTCGCTGCCATAATTGTCCTTTCAGTATTTTACATTATGTATTTTTCTAGTTCTTTTTTGTGTCATTCACACAGTCTTCTATACAGATTAGTCCTCTCCCGCCGTCTTTCCTTTTCACGTAGAGTATGTCACTTTCGCCCATCTATCTATACCTTTTATTAGGTTTCTGCTATATAATTTCGTTTCCAGGAGTTTTCTTCTTCTCTTGGGGTATTGCTTTTCAATTGTCTCTTTCATTTCAGTTTTTTTGATTATTATTATTATTATTATTATTATTATTATTATTATTATTATTATTATTATTATTATTATACAAATATTGATTTACTTGTCAGTACCTCCGAGGTCACAAAAAGGCATCATCATCGCAAACATTAAATTATGAGAAACGAATGGCCTCCCATATATTCGCTTTTTATCAGTTAAAAATCATTAAGACCATGACTTCCCCCAAGTATTTTATTACCATTATTACTTACTTACATGCCATGTTGAAATTAGTGCAAATACTTACGCATTTAAAGTGAAAAAAGTATTACCTACATACGTCCAAGTAAACTTATTAATAATTCCAACGCATTCAAGGTTAAATGTCAAAATTCGTACAAATTCCTACGCATTTCAGATTAAACATAATTACTTACTTAAAGGCTATGTTAAAATTACAACGCATACTCCAACGCATTTTAGGTGAAAACATTATTACTATACTTAAGTATCACGTCAAAATATGTAAAATCATATAGAGCTCTTGTTGATTAGGTAGCTGCATTTCAGGTGAAAACATTATTATCTTCTTACATCTCATGTTGAAATTAGTAGAACTCCCAACGCATTTCAACTGAAACACTACTACTTACTTAAATGTTATGTCAAAATAAGTAATATCAATGTTTTTTGTAGAGTAAGAATCATTTAAACCTACGCATTTCAGGTGAACACATTATTACCTACTTACATGTCACGTTGAATTTTACGTAAAAACATTATTACTTACGAAAGTGTTATGTCAAAATAAATACAATCCTAGGATGCTTTTTTGGATTAGGGATCTTTTAAACCTACGCATTTCAGGTGAAAACATTACTAACTACTTACAGCTCAAGTTGAAATTATTACAAAATTTCAACGCATTTCAGGTGAAATAATTATGACCTATTTACAGTTCATGTTGAAATTATTACAAATTTCAACACATTTTAGGTTAAAACACTATTACCTACTTAAGAGTCATTTCGAAGTATGAAAAATGTTATAGTGCGTTTGTTAATTAGGGATCTTCGAAACCTACACATTACACGTAAAACATTATTAACTAGTTACATGTCATATTGAAATTTGTACAAAGCAATTAGCACAAAGCAGCTTTCTGTAAATACGGGAAACCAGATCTGTTCCTTACACACACGTGTAATCCAAGATGTCCTGAAATAACAAATTTCTTGAGATCATGAGAATTTATAAAAAATCAACATTACTTTATTATACGTGTGTATCATGCACATCTAGATGGACTTTTGAATGGCATTAAAGACTAACATGTACTGGACATTCCATTTGCAAATTTGTATGTCAATGAATTTCAAAAGTGAAGCTACCACACTGCCACATGATTATAATGCTGCGAGATCAGGATAAGATCAGAACAATTTAACGAATTAATGAAATTGCATCAGCAGAGATACCAGGAGCTGAAGATCTAGAGCTCTGATATTAAGTAAGTCTTCAATGGTCATGGTCCAACCTCATTTTAATTGTGTGATTATGTGATAAGAAAGTTATTAAGAATGTGTTTAAAAAAAATCAATTACCATGGGATTTTACGTGTTCTGCTAGTCTATATGATGAATTATTTTCAACTTTTATAATCCTGAACATCCCTGAAAATGGTATATTCCAAATTTTCCTGACCGTTATAATGCTTAAATCGGTTAAATGAAAGTGGAATATTCGAAAATATCCCAATAATTGTTTAATTAGTTAGTTACTGCCAGTCAGTTTTACTGCAGACCACGAACAACCTGCACCAATACCAGCACGACCGCGACCACCACCGCCATCTCCATCGCCCCACCACTACCGGCATCACAACAACTGCCACAATCGCCACAACCACCGAAACCACAACAAGCCACCACAACTGTCACCATCATCACCATTTCTTCTACCACGTTTTATACCATATTCAAGGACATTATCAATTCGTATGCGCATTCCCTAAAGAAGTTTGACATAGTCGTTGTTTATCACTTCTGGTTTATGCACATGCCATTTATCATTCTGGTCTAATTCATAGATGTTTCATATATTCCTCTTATAATTAATCGGGAAGAAGTGATGGTGAATTTTTAGGCCGTTTGTTGCTGAGTCCTTATTATTGCAATTAATTACCATGACCTTTTACAATACACATACCTGTTTCTGTGGTTATCCTTTCAGACATTGTTGGAGCGAAGTAAATCTTTTAGCTGCGGATAGTAGAGACAGCATACTGTTTTTTAAATTACGTTCTCGCCCCAAACAAGGCACAGTGCCACTTTGATATAGGTGGCTACTATCGGGGATATCAGTTGCAGGGGTACTATGTTGGCTGTTCACATTAACACTTGAACTTCAGTACAGGTAGGAAAGCTGGAACCTGGTAGTGAATTCCAAAGTCTAGCAGTTCTGGGGAAGAAACTATTAGAGTAGAATATTTTCTTACATCTAGGAATCTCTACTGTGTAGGCTGGGATTTTTCTGCGTGTCTGGTCGACTCGGGGTATTTACGTCGAAGGGGTCGAGGGCTTGTAGTTCTTCGGAGCATTCACGATTAAAATACTTGAACAAGCAGAGGGATCTATCATTTCGTCGATGAAACAGCGATTGGAGTTTTAATGACAGTTTAGGACCTATCAGGTTGGTAACTTTTTTTAGCCTTATCCAGAATGGAGAGACTAGTAGGAGATGCACCAGCCCAAATGTGACAATAATACTCCACGCATGGGCGAATGGTTACCTTGTAGAGATAAGGGATACTTTCAGGTGAAAGTAGCTTTCAAGCACGGTAAGGTGCCCCTAACTTCTTCGCAGCGGCCTTGACAATGCTCTCAATGTATCTGTTCAATCTCCTGTTCCCTGTAAACGCTAAGCCGAGGAGTTTGAAAGAAGAACTTTCACGTAATGTATCTTGTGTCATAGCTATATTTCATTCCATTTGTCAAACTGGTCCCCTGCTGTGAGCTTGTAATCGGGAACTCGGTTAAAAGCTCATAATGGGGGGGCAGTTTTACTGGCGCAATCAAATATGTAGCATACTGTCTCTATTATCCACAGCTAAAATACTCCAACAATGTGTGAAAGAATAAACACAATATTTCCCGCCTATGCATTCCGCTAATTTTAAGAGTGACACAGGTTTTTCCACTTTTACTCAAGCTATTCCCGTACCCATTCATTTTTACCTTCCTTTATCACTTTTCCTTAAAGCCCCCTTTTCCCGGTGTACAGAATACTAGCAGTTGGGCCCGGCTTTGCTTGGGTTCTATGTACTGTTATTAACTTTATATATATATATATATATATATATATATATATATATATATATATATATATATATATACAGAGATAGATAGATAGATATATTCAAAAGTTTGACTCATATCCAGGTAACTTACATCTAACATTTCAAGTGTTGGGCCAAAAATAGGCGGAGGAGTTTGGTAACTTTTTTTGTCAAAATACTGATTAAAAAGCTTGGTGTATGTCTGAATACCCTCTATGTGCAATTTGAAATGTTTAGACCGTAAACTGGCTGAATAGTAAGCTAGAGACCGCAAAGGTAAAATCTTTTGAACTTTGAACCCTTAACAGTCAAATTCTCGGCCGAAAATAGATTAAAGAGCTTGTCCTAATTCTAAATGTTTAGATATAAAATTGACTGAGTAATTTGTTAGAGGCCGTAGACGTCAAGTTTTAAAAACTTTGGCCCTAATGTTGGCCCCTTAATAGTCATTGTTTTGGGCTCAAATCAAATTAAAATTTGGATCCATGTCCAAGTATCCAACATCTAAAATGTCAAGTGTTTAGACCCAAAATTCGCGGAGGAGTTTGCTAGAATTTTCAAAGGTCAAATCGTTGAACTTTGACCCCTTGACAGACAAAATTTTGGCCGAAACCTGATTAAAAAGATTTTCCCAAATCTCAATACCCCTTATGTCAAATCTCGAGTTTGTAGACGTAAAATTGACAGAGTAGTTTGGTAGGGAAATGTACATACACAGAGAGACATACAATTTCATTTTATAGATTTATAGATTGGTGGCACATTGGATCTGGTGCTCCAACCACTAGCCTCTTTTTCTGGGAGAATGGTCAGAAATAATTTCTTTACTTGGGTCAGGAAGTTATTAAAGATAGTATAGCAAAAAGCAATTCTAAACAAATAAAGAGGAAGAAAAACACAAGCAATAATAAAAACAAGACCATGAAGAAGTATAGGAAAAAGAATAATGTCGCCATATTTTGTCTGTTTTATAATATAATAACGGTATAAAATATTAAATTTAATCCACTGAATATAAGCTTCTATTACACTTAAACAGAGAAATGTATTATTTTCTAAGTGGTGTTACAACGTGTACTTACACACGGTACTAAAAGAAACAGAGTACAGATGTTGCCACAGAAAGAGGCAAAGACGAACAGATAATGGTGAATTCTGATTTCAGATGGAATTTTATTAGAACCTCGTTATCCATACCGGGGCCCGTTACGCTTGATGGCAAACAATCTGTAGTCCTTCCAGTAACACGCGTGTCAGATAATAAGTTTTTTATACTGACCCGTTCTTACTGATATTACTACGATAAGTAAGCGTTTGACTTTATGGGACTGCGGCTCCTGTTAAAAGAGTTAATGCACGTAATGCGATGAAACCATTATAATTCGGACTCAATGACTAAGAGAAGGAAGAAGGAAAATAATATCCATAATAAGAAAAATAGAATATGAAAAGAAAACAAGGAGGAAATATAAACGCGAAAATGATAAGGAGTCTAAGAATTAACATGAAAAAGAGAAAAAGAAAAATTATAAAGGAGTAGAAGAAAAAGAAAAAAAGGAAGAAAAAAGGGAGCATATGACGACGAAGTAGAAAGGGAAAATAAAGTAAAAAAGATAAGAAGGAAAAAGAAGAAGAAGGAGAAGAAAGAAAAGATGAGGAAGCATAGGAAGAGGTGATTAAGAGAACGCAGTAAAAAAAAGGGAATATAACGAAAAAAAATGATGGATGCAAACAAAAAAAAAAATAGCAAAGATGAAGAAATGGGAAAAGATACTAAAATTACGTAAATGAATAAAAAGAAGAATGATACGAACAAATCAAATGAAGAACATAAGAAAGAGAATAAAAAAAGGTAAATTATTGAAAACACATAGAAGAAGAAGAAGAAAAAGAAAAGAAAAAGAAAGAAGAAAAAGGGGAGAAGATGGTGGAGGAGAATAAATGACGATGGTCTTTCTTTTCTCTATCGTTATTATCATGGCACGTGCTTGATTACCCCCTCCATGTAAAAACTATCAACAAATCTCACCAAGCCACAACCACTGTCGAAAAATTACCCCCTTCTTACGTGTACGCAAAACTAAACGTAACTTTCATGAACAGAGTTTGTTTCTTAAAAACAAACCTATGGTGAACACAATAACACAAGGATGGTCTTCGCTGACTAGAGAATAGACGCTTTCAACAAATACTTGTTGAGTGGTTCGCTTAATCCAATTCTGCCTACTTTCAATAATCCTAATCAATCATTACGGTATTATCTTACTGTTAATTTGAGAATCTGATTGATCCGCATCCGAGTGATCTCTACCTTTAATAAAATAAAGAAGAAAAACATAAAGAAGGAATCATCATTAAACATGAACGAAATAAGAGGAAATTAAAAGGATTATGAATAAAGACGAAAATTCCATGAACAAAGTTTCTTTCGATAAAACTGTGGATCTGTGACCTCCTGGCCTACTTTTCAGCTGACTAGAACATGGTTGTCTTCAAGTTCAATGTAAACAGGTTATTGTTAAGCCACCCATTAAATAATCAAATTCTACTTGTTTCAGCCACTAACAACTACTAGGTTGTTGTATAACTGGCCACTTTACACTCATTGTCCCTTAACCTCGAGTGGCCACCACGCCTTGATAAATTCTGACTTCCTTGTAACAATAAAATAAGAAATGAGAATAAGAATAGAAAAGATGAATAAAAAGAAAAGATGTAGAAGAGAAAAGAACAGTAGAATTAAACGGTGCGAAAGGAAAACAACGAAAAAGCGTTGAATCACCGTTTTACTTGAGATCACGTTTGAAGAGAAACAAAATACAGACAACAAAGAACAAAAATAAAGTTAATTCGTTTTAAGAATGCATTGTCATTTTTTAGGGTGCGACTAAGCGTGACGACATCGTTCATTGTGTTGAGAAACAATTGAGATGCCAGTCAGGTAAATCTTTTTAGTCTTCTTCAACAAATGCGACGGTTTTACAGAACCTGTCATTTCCACGATTCTTTTGCGGCATGTAAGACTCGCCATTTACTTAGCGGTTCCAACAAGTTCAACAGAAGTAATCGAAAATTTTACACCACCCGGAATCGAATCAATATCAATCATTGTTTTGTCACGAAATGCATGATCGCAATTGGATCCGTACTGAATACACCTATTGTGTGAGTAAATATATATATATATATATATATATATATATATATATTATATTATATTATATATATATATATATATATTATATTATATATATATATATATATATATATATATATATATATAGTCCTGGTCAAAATCATAAGACCACTTAGGAAAGAAAGCGTTTACGCATATTATGGGATTTTTAATCAAACAAATGGTTGAAACCATTGCCAAAACGGAAAATATAATGGAAAAAAATGAAATCTACTTCATTCGAAACCTTAACCCTTATCTAATAACTATTTTTTAAAAAATAAACAGTTTCACCTTGTCAAAATGATAAGACCACTGATAATTTATCTAACAAAAGGTAATTATTAATTACTAAAAAGGGTCTCAGTATTTAGTATAGTCCCCATTATTACGAATTACTTAAAAATTCTCTTCGGCATGCTTGCGACTAAGGTTTTTTATTAGTTGCAAAGAATTTTATCCCATGTACTGAAAACTGAATCAGAAAGTTCTTTTATCGAATCATACTGGATTCCATCCTTGAACACTTCTTTTGCCATCCATCCCCAAACATTTTCAATGGGAT
>NC_136519.1:50637703-50692703 GCF_053919585.1 Euprymna scolopes | reverse complement strand
ACACGCGCACACACACACACATATATATATATATATATATATTCTATTGATTCAGCTTTCTATCTGCATATATACACTTATGCATTATATATATAAATATATATATATATGTGTGTGTGTGTGTGTGTGTGTGTGTGTGTGTGTGTGTGTGTGTGTGTATTTCGCCACACATAAATGTATATGTATGTGAGAAGGATTAGGCTTCAAAATACTTTTGTATAAAGAGCCTAAAACATCTTCATTAATTGCATTTTTTTTTCTTATTACATCGACACATAAATATGCGTGTACCAATCTATGGCTTTGTCTCGTCTATAATAATATGATATTATATTAAAGCTTCACCCTGAAATTACACATCTTGATATATAGGGAAACGATATTAAACCTATGCGGATAAAACCGGCTTCCTCCAAAGCAGGAAGTTTCATGGGATTATGAAATTACAAGTAATACCCAGTCGCATGGATATCCCCGTTAGGAGAGCTGACGGTGTTATGTTTTTCAATTCTTGCAGGGAGGTAGCGACGTACCTCTAAATACAGTGCCTGAAATTCTTAAATTAGTCACTCATCTGATACTGACCAGGCTCACCGTTGCTTCACTTCGATTATCTAACAAGAACCGGTGTAAACATACATCTTGATATTTCCCCATTAAAACGATCCTTCAATATTTACTTAACACTCTTCAAACACACACACATACACACACACATACACACATATATATCATAATTTTATGCGGGGTACAAAATGTAATTATTACAATCATGAAAGAAAGAACCTTTTAATGTTCATGATTAAAATGGGAAATAAGAGAGAAAAAAATAAGCAATTTTATAGAAAAGGGCAGCTAACCGGTTTCGCCCTACACTTTTACAAGCTGGATGGAAGGATTTACTACATTTTTTTTAAATGTTATTAATAAAATCGAGTGAAATGGGCGACGATACGTTTGAAATAAAATATGAGGCGATACGTAAAAAAGATTGATATAGTGCATGAGAAAAAATCTCTATTTCTAAAATACCGATACGTATGATATCGCCTAGAAACTGATTGCCTTCAAATCTATGAGACTTTCCTTCTGCTTGCAGAGAGAAGGCTTCTTCAAGCGAATATGAACAGTCTTCAAGATTCTCAGGTGAAAGGTCGAATTAGAATGACTCAGAATGGTGAATGAGTCAGCGATAAAATTCGTAGCACATACCGGGTTTTAAAGCAAATGTTCAGCTACAGAAGACCCGGATGTATTAATAAGAACGTCTGGGAGTAGGAAAGTCCCATTCCTGATTTTACTAGATGCGTACTGTTGGATTCTACTATCAAGTTTTAACGACGCCCTACCCACGTAATCAGCACTGCAACTCCATTTCAATTCATAAATTACATTATTATTATCATTATTATTATTATCGTGGGGGGTAAAACGTCTTTGCGATAGAATATCATTAACAGTGTCGTAAAGAACACGACACATACATGTGAAGCAAAATAGAATCTTTTTACTGTTGAGCTGATTTCCTTGGCAAACTTTTCACTTACTGATCCCAACCACGGTAAACAAATATAAATCGGACATTTAATCACCGTATGATTTTTATTTGGGGAAAATCAGTTATTTTCCTTTTGATAAAAGACCTAATCCAATCAAGGTGGCACCTATTATTGGATATAGTGTCAATAATAATTTTCATATCTTCACCCAATTTTATTTAAGAATAAATCATAAGGATTTGATGTGTTTAGGTCCAAATTAAATTAATCTTTCGTTTGGGCAAAACGAATCCCAGTGTGTGTGCAATTCTGTAAACGTGGGTTTACTATATATTGATGGAAGGTAATTTGAGAGAGGTTTTGTTACCAATTCATCAAGGAAAGCAAAAGACGAATTACACTGTCCTTTATACGTATACGCTAATGTGGGATGTATGCTATTCAAGAACTGGGAAAAGTGGTTTGCCTCAATTTCATTATAAAAAATGTGCCGTCTTTTTTTTTTTTTTTGTTCATCCAAAGTAGACTAACGGTTTTATGCATCCGGATAGTAACTGTTTCTTATGGAAAACCACAAAAATGTTGGTGATTATTTGGCCCAGGACTGAGCCATTAATTTGCCTATACATAACACCGTTAAAATTAAACTCCACAGATGCAGTGGAAAATATTACTAATGAAGCAGAATGTTCTATTCCGTTCTTTCATCTTAGTGTCCCTTTCTTCCTGAAGTCGGTTTGCAATATTGAGTCGTTTCCCTTCTTCACCCTCTCTCTAAAACGAATAACACGACATCTCTCTCACCGGCCGAAGCAAATGAAAGAATGCCGCCCACACATAAAAAAAAATATCCGACGTCTTTTATCTCCGCAGCGGTGCAAACTCATGCAATTCAGTGCAAACCGGATTTCCTCTACCATCACGCAGGCGCAGTGTCATTTGTGCATTAGACATGATAGCGTTTGGCTCGTCATACATTGTCCATACTCAACCATCCAACATAGATTTTACATATTAGACTTTGTATAGTCTTTTTTCTTAATCTGAAGAAGTTGACTTTGTCGCATTTTTCATTTTAACACTTAATATGTATTAAGTCGTGAATATCTCTATCTTCTTCTATCTATAGCTATAAAGTGGAGTTTTCTCGCTCTGTCATTGTAAGTAAAAGCCTATTTTTGAAATTTAAAAATCATTGAAACAGACTTCTCAATATACTTCGTCTTTGTTATGCGAGCGACTACATAATAGTTTACTAATTTGCATATTACTTTGAAAAACGAGTGTTAATTAATTAATTATACATTTTTTATGTTTTCTAATTAGATGATTAGTTGCATTTCACTATTACGCTGAATTCTAATCAAACGTTCTAATCCGCTAATATATGCATATATATATATATATATATATATATATATATATATATATATATATATATATATATCGAGTGGGAGAACTGCCGACTGTCAACACGATGGTTCTAGGTTCAATCCTTGCCTTGGGAGAGATGCTAGTCTAGCGGCACTGATGAGTTGTGATACAACGGAACAGGACTGTATGTCGATGACTACAAATATATTTTAAACCTCCCTCCCTCTTTGGGTAGTCCACTTTCGTAAATAATCTCACCCGCTACTTAATTGGCTAAAAATGCGAAGCTCGTTGGTTGTTTGTTTACGAACAGGCGAATTATTTAAATAGATATTCAGACAAGTAATCGATTCCATGGTCGAGTGGGGGAATTTCCCACTGTCAACACGACGGTTCTAGGTTCAATGCTTGGCTTGGGAGAGATGCTAGTCTAGCGGCACTGATGAGTTGTGATACAACGAAACAGGACTGTATGTCGATGACTACAAATATATATATATATATATATATATATATATATATTTAAAGGCTTCCTTCAGTCTTGAAAAACTATGGATACCCACGGTAAGGGTGCCTGCGCGTGAATTTTTTTGTGGCAAGAGTTGCGCAATCTCCAACCACACATCTCCTGAATCGACATTGTTGAATACCAGTGACAAGTGGAGGTTCAGGACGACTGGAAACAATGCCGAGATAAGCGGAAAGATACAGCGCCTAGAATTCCCAAATGGTCACCCATCAAGTACTAGCCAGGTTCAACGTTGCTTAAATTCGGTGATCTGTCGGGAACCGGTGTGTTAACGTGATTATGCTATATATATATATATATATATATATATATATATATATATATATATATATATATATATATATTGCATTTTTGCACCATTAGTGTCTCACTTTTAGACAAGTTCTTAGAGAGTTTTAACTTCATAACTCCTGCACCAGTACGCAGCATACTCTCGTTGACATACTGATTCCCGTCAGATCACCGAAATTAATTGCATTTTTGGAATTCACCATCCGTGACAATCGGACATAAGTAGAGTGTATTTCAATTCTTCCTGTAACTGTTTATTTGACCCTGAAAGTAAAAATAATTGGTCAGTTATCTCTTAAGATATATAAGAATTGCATAATTAAATTTTAAGAGTCTACGACAAGTTTAAATGTATGTGCAAAAGGCCTGGAAACTTATTGAAGGCACCTCTCGTACTTGTCCTGTCTTTGCTGAGAAGAAAGTCTTTCTTTGGGCAGTTATTTATGTTTATCCCATATATGAGTTACTCTTATTCGCCGCATCCGGAAAATGATTAACGAGAAAAAATATCCATCGTCTTACATTTGTTTACTGGTATAGTATCGAGTTTTATTTTATAAAACGGCTGAGAATCTGTTTCCTGGAATCCAACAAATATAATTGAAAAAAAAATGATCCATACTGGTGTTTAGTTGTATACCGACCAGGAATAATAAAAAAGATATACGTTTTTTTACAAGTTCAGTTTCTACAACTAGTAAAGAAAGACTATTTTGTTATTATTCCTGATCGATATACAACTATACACCAGTATGGATGAATTTTTAATTCAATTTTTTTAAAGTGTACCAACTAACTGGCATTTTCGCCATTAACTTAATTTTCCACACGCCCAGCTTTTTACATAATCGCATTATACCTTGACTGAAAATACGTTTATCACTAAAGATATAAATATTGTATAATATTATTAGATCACAATGAGAGCAAATTTGTTTAGGACTAGACATCCATTTTCTTAATGTTTCAATGTGCACCTAGCTTGCTACAGTCTCCCCGGCTGCAAAAAAAAAAAATTGACACAACAAATCTATCTCAAAAATTTGAATCATCCAAGTAACACAAAAAACACACACAAAAAGCAATAGGAAAATTAGTTGTTAATTCACTTAAACCTTTGAAAAATTTACATATCTTATCGAGAAATGTTGAGAGATATCCCTCATGAAATTGGATCATGGATGGATATATTTGCTGATAACATTATAAACACGTAAAACAAAAGAATAAACACATTTAACGGTAATCGCAGAAACCATTGAAAACTTCGATTATGGTAGAATGCGGTCATAAACAGATGTTTTCATTTAATGCTACTAAGTCTAAGCTTCTTTCCCTTTACAATTAGAATAAGCATTCTCAGCCACCGTTTTTCGTGACAAATAGTACTCTACTTGCAAGGTTATCAGCCCCACGTTTCGAGTTAACCTTCACGGGCAACATTAATTGGAACAAATATATTTAGGACATAGTCACGTCTGCTGCGAGTAACGTGGTTTCTCCTACCGTATTAGAAAATTATTATACCAGAGATTATCCTATATCTCCCAATACTTCAATTCGACCATGCATTGGGTATTGTTGTCACATCAAGGCCGGTTCATTCACCATTAGTGTCTCACTTTTAGACAAGTTCTTAGAGAGTTTCAACTTCATAACTCCTGCACCAGTACGCAGCATACTCTCGTTGACATACTGATTCCCGTCAGATCACCGAAATTAAGCCACGTTGAGCCTGATCATTACTAAAATGGATGCCCAATTTGGGAATTCCAGGTGCTGTATGTAAAAGAACATTGACACATCCCTGCAAGAGTTGCAAAACTCTAAGGTCGCCATCTCCTCTAACGGGGGCTATATACGCGACTGAGGGGCCGCTTGTGTATTTCATGCTCCCATAGAATTCCTCCTTTGGAGGAATCCAATTAAACTCAGATAGGGTTAGTGCTGTTTCACACACCATTGGCCAAGCAACAGCCTGTTTCTCATGATCGAAATGTCGTATCTCTGTGTCTTTTTTTACAAATATTTTAAAGGAATGCACTTTGATGAATTGTGTTTGTGCCTTCACGACACACATTTTCTCCTCTAACCCAACAAGCAGCAAAATCACACCTCTTCATTATAGATACCGAAAACATTTCAACACTAGTCATGTTTCAGCTTGAATTGCTAGACTTTGGAATTCCCTCTTTCCTTCTTCCCTTGCTCATCTAACTGCTTGATGTAAATACAGCGTAAGCATGTAAAGTTTCCCATGCCACGTTTACACATTGGAACAACACGTTCTATGCAGTTTACGTCGCAGGGAACATAAGACAAGTAATAACTGGACTCATTGTCTTTTGTAATAACAGCATTTATTCCCTCATTCTCCCGTCACGCGTTACTTCTCGTTACGGTTGTGACGTAACCAACGTCTCAAGCGTGGCCCCCCTCTCCTGTTTATGGCCTTTCTACTTACAGTGACGTCATTTCACATTTCGTATGCATTTGCATACGCGCCTCTGCGCTCTGTTGCAAACAGACATTTTACTGGTCAAATCCCTTTGGTCCATGTTTCAAATGATTCCAAATATTAGCTGCTTGCGTCCAAATAGCTATAGTCAATTTTGGGGGTGAAAAATGTTTAAAGAAAAAGATATTTTATTTTGCTTCGTTCAATTGTGAGCTATTAATTTTTGCGCCTGCGTTGCCTTTTCGGAAAAAGACTAGCCTGGGTGCCAGGCGTTGCTGGGGTGTTTGGATGTGTGTGTTAACAAAAAAAAAAAATGGTAGTAGGTAGGCAGACTCGAACCCGTACTGTGAATAAGGAAAAGAACGTAAAAAAGTGACATCTTTACTTTTGCGTCCATCGACAAGTCGACTCCACAACCATGGTTACTGATATGCCCACCGCTGTTGTGACGTAACGGGAAGTCGAATAACCACTTTTATGCGACGTCGAGGGTTGAATGACTTGCAAGATGTCAGCGAAAAAACTGACGCTCCCTGTAGAAAAGTGCCCGGTTGACGGTAAAAGAAGTAATGTTTTTAGGTAATTTTGCGATATCTGTTTTCCGAAGGGTGGAACTTCCAAACGATACCCATCTGGTGAAAATCTGGCGCGTCTGTTGAAAGTTTTAGGTATACATACATACATACATACATACATACATACATACATACATGCATGCATTTAAACAGATGGGTAAGATTTATATTATAGATGACAATCAGTTATTCGATTGTACCATGTTGTAAAATTGTAATAAATAAATACAAAATCATAGCAAATACTACTTACAATGTCGAATTAGAAAAAAAAAACAATCGCGATTTCAAAATGAATGTGTGGAGAGTGTGTTTAAATTATGTAACCTCTGATATAAGGGTATTTCAGCTAGTTTTATTTAAATTAAACTGTCCAAAGTTTCTCACTTCGTAGAGAGACACTCCTAGATACTCCAAAAACGCTCCCATTGTCTTAGAAGTTGGAAAGGAATTTCTAAATGACATTTCTTTGATGTGTGAATTTCTGGCTGATAAACTACGAAGAATCTCCATTGTCAATTCCGCTGGGATTGTTCCCTGGCTTCGAATCGATGGAACAAGAGAGTTACCGCTTTCTTGATTTAAATTCTGTCACAAGGCCAGAAGTAGCAGCGCTATCTTTTTCAATGAATTTTCGCATCTCGGTCAGAGACTTTGACAAGCAGTTGATAGGGGGCGCTTCAGATTGAAAGGGGATTTGCATTTTTGAAAGAAAATAGGTTAACTCTTTACTCTTATAATTATAGTGTACGCTTCAATGGGAATATCCAAGCGACCATCGTGTAAAATTATTCAAATCTGTTGACATAAAACAAGATATATGTATTAGTCGTGAGAGGATTTTAATATTTTCCTGATTACGATACAATTACCGATTGTTTATAAATCTCGATTCCAGTACAATAACCGATTTCGATTCTATTTACATTTTTAAATATAGAGGGGTTCTTGTTGGAGGATGGGTCGGATTACAACAAAACCGTATGTTAAGTGTGTATATATTTTCGTAAATGTAAAAATAAATTCATAGATGTGACTTTTGATTTTAGTTTACTAGTAGTTTAAAATAAATATTCGTCATTTCATCATTAATACTAATGGCGAAAATCATCTTTTAAATAAAATTAGCAAATAAAAAGACAATAAAAAGAATCGTTTTGGGCATCGGAAAATGGACATAGGATTTTCCTATTCCGATACTTCCAAAAATTATTTTTTTAGATTGACGATTTCGATTCATCTTCACAACACTATATATATATATATATATATATATATATATATATATATATATATATATATATATGCATATATATGTGTGTGCATGTGTGTTTTATTTTTATTGCCGTTTTGTCTGTTTGGTTATATATGTTTCGGATGTTGGACCATGTTTACGATCAACAGCCTCCTCAGACCTTACATGTTTTCGGTAAGGTCTGGCGAGGCTGTTGAATCGTAAACATGGTCCAACATCCGAAACATATGTAACCAAACAGACAAAGGGGTAATAAAACAATAAAACACATATTTGCTCTGCAATAGTATTGAGCACTCTCATCAGGTTTTTTACTAATTACCAGTTTTACTTAATATATATATATATATGTGTGTATGTGTGTATATAGTCTCAGAAAACATAACTCTAATAAAAATACTCGTTGAAATTTCTAATATTTTTTGTTCACAAGATTGCCACCAGTCACCATCACTTACTCTTTATATTTGAAGAAAATAAATAGCATATATAAAACTCGTTTTCTTTCAAAATACTTTTTAATAATACAGCTCTGTATGAATTATATAAACTAGCGACGCTTGTGGAAATTCCACAACGGCATATTTCAGATGTAATATATAGCTGCTGGGCATTTTGTGAACGTTCAGCATAAAATGGAGACCCAACGATAGTATTGTACTTATTTACTTACCTTCGACGAGGGCAGAGTTAGACACAAGGTCGGTTTTTAATGTGGGGAAAAACCATCTATCTAAAAAGGGGGCACTCAGACTAGGAACAAAAATTAAAATTGTCTCAGTATAGAAGTATTTCTCTTCCACTGACTAAGGACAGAAAAGTGTTAGTGTAGCATCAGAACATATACTACACTGGGATCCTGGCATGAAAGTTAAGAAATAATAATAATAATAATAATAATAATAATAATAATAATAATAATAATAACAACAACAACAACAACAACAACAAGCAGAACCTGTGGAAAGTCCACAGCGGCATCTTTTATAAGTAATATTTAATATATTTCTGCTAAACATTCTGCTAGCATTCTGTGGACGTTCAGCGTGAATGGAGGCCCACCAATATTATTGATGCCCTATTGTAAAACTGTAAAATAATTTAAGTAATCTGGGTAATGTAGCGTGAGAATATATCTGGTTATTTTTTTTTTCAATATACTATTAGGAGTATGTGCCATATTTCCATAGCATGAACGCCCGGCGCGAACGGAAACTCCACAATATCATTATACCAGCTATAATATAAACCTCACCACTCTGTTTAAATGTAGGTATGTATGTTTGTATATCTGCCTCAAACTTTCGACAAAGACGATGGATTTTCACGAGATCGGTGCCGTTCTGAAGCTTGACCCTACCCCGGACGTCAAATATCCCCAAATTGGCTAAAACATTGATTCCTTCACCCTCAACAAGGCACTTTTATACAAAGAGTGGTCGTTTTTTCGCCGGTATTTTCGAAAGTCATCCCCAGTTTTCGATTGACTAGCTATAATTTAAACCTTCGTCACTTCTGGTTTTTCCGTGGACGCAATGGCGAAGACGTCACATTTTTATGGGTTTTTTTTACGTTCTTTTCCTCCTTCGCGGTACTGGTTCGAGCCTGCCTGCCTAATACTATTCTTTCTTTTCGCTCAACACACACCTCCAAACAACAGGGCAACGCCGGGTGCCCAGGCTTATATTTAGATAGAATTGATACTACCCTTGGATCCTAGCCAGAAGACCAAGAAGGTACATTTTACTTTCACAAATGGCACATAGCATATATATATATATATTTAATAAATAGGCTCTTCCAATCCTCAGTTTCAATAAGTAGAATCACCCCATCAATTACTTTCTAATCGAAAGAGTGACACACGTACGTACGTAAGCTAAAATACTACGGCATTAATATAAAGATATTAGATCAGGCTTTCACGATTTCCATCCAATCTAACCGAAGTAGTACAATGACAAAGCCACGAAAATTTCGTCCTCAAACACTACAAATCGATATCTACGACATACGTCTGACAATGATTTCGAGGTTAGTGGTTACCGGTCTGTCCATGGTTTGCAGTTAGCGGAATCGTGATCTCGCTGACCAAGCGTTTGAAGATTTAAAAACGGTTCACTACTACTACTACTACTGCTACTACTACTACTACTACTACTAATAATAATAATAATAATAATGATAATGATAATAATAATAATAATAATAAGAAGAAGAAGCCTCCACAGGTTTCCAATCATATCTTTGATGACTTGTGTAAGAGGTCCATGTGAGCCAATAATAATAATAATAATAATAATAATAATAATAATAATAATAAAAACAATAATGATGTTGCTGCTTTTTTGTTTTCTAAACGTATCGGACTTCTGCATAAGGTATCTGGAGATCGTGGTTCAGTATTTTCTGATGTGCATTAAGTTCTATTCAGTCGTTAATAGGCAAATAGTGGTGTGGTCCAAAGAGTAAAAAACATGCATTACAGCAAGTGTAGTTGGTTGCATGCGAAGTTTAGGAACATTTGTCGCAGAAGAACTAAAGTAATTTTACCCAACTGATTTGATATACCGCGCTTACCAGATTGTTCCTATCCACACGCAAAGAAAATGGCAAACAGAAAATGGCGAATAATTATTCTGACGCCGCCTAGTCTTGTTAGCTAAGCTGCGGCATTAATACCACTCGATAACAAACCTATGAACCATAGGCTGCACAGGCAGGTACTGGATTTACAGACAATATAGCGTTGACAGTTTTTCGTTAGCGCCACTCTTACAGCAATAAGGCAAAGTTTTATTGTTACATAGGAATCACCACTTAACAAAACCCGGAGGCCACTCGAGAATAAGGGTTAATTGGTATACATTAGTCAATGTTATTATAGCGTAGTAAACATAAGTAGATGGCATTTTGTACATAGGATTACTTAGGGAGACGGTTCATCAAGAACTTGTTTACGTTGGACTTGAAGACAATCAAATTGTAGTCAGTTAGGAAGCAGGATAATGGAAGAGAGTTCGACAGGTGTGCAGTTCCAAGAAATAAGCTTTGTTTATGGAATCTACGTTTAGGTTTAGGCACAGATAAAGAGTGTGGGAAATTATTGATAGTGGTTTTGGCTAGAGTATTTTTCCTGAAAGTTTGGCGAGGAGGGGACCATAGATTGAAGGTCAGACGAGCATTTTCCATCAGAATAAGGATAAAGCAAGGATAGGCTCGCAACGTCTCTTTTGTGAGAAAGAAGTAGCAAGGAAGATAAAATGGCATCCCCCACTAAGCTACGAATCTATGTTGACCATCAGGAGGAAATTGCCGATCGTATTTTTTGGATTCTTCGAACTAGTATTCTTATCTTAAGTGTTGTTTTCACAACGTTCCGGTCGACATGACTCCCGACCTTCTCCATGTGTATTTTGTTGAACTTGGGATTGTATCTGTCGAATTCAAAACTCTGCTGGGATATCGAATGGAACCTTTTAATTACTTCACGGGTTTAGATTCTCTCGTTCTCTCAGCCATGACTGGATAGAGGCCTTAAGTAATTCACTATTTTAATTTTTCTGTCGCCTTCTATGAGAATTGGACCTTAAACATTTATGAGGATCACACTTTAAAATTGGACCAGTGGTGCAGTGGTTTGTGTACTTTGAAAGTTTTAAGAAGAAACCAAGTAATACGAATCGCCAATCTTGATCAAGAGAACTCAAAGTAGTCGCTCAGGTTGCTTAAAAAGAGAGAAATGAAATGAAAATAAACAAATGGATGCGAATGGGGAATCTGGCCGTCTATACACATCACTTCTCAATTGTGCGCGTGTGTGTAGGTGTGCGTGCGTGTGTCTGTAAATCGTTTGATGTCAGTTTGTACTAAAAGCGTGATTCGCGTTTAGTTACAAGCATACCCTATCCACTTGACATACTGGCCGAATTGCACTTGAGATTTAATGACCATTAAAAACGTTCGTACATGCTTTAAGAGGCCATGATGTCAGGAACCTTTTATAATGAGACAGATGGTAGAAGAAGGCAACAAGAAGGGAGAAAAAGAGAAAGAAGAGTTCACGGAAAAGCGAGTCATACAAATGGTCACACTGAAGAGAACAGAGCAAATGCATAAGGAGTGCGCAGATGAGAGCAGATTGAGCGTGGATACCAGAGAAAAAGAAAGAAAGACTGAGATAGATAGAGAGAGAAAGGGGGAGAAAGAGAGAGAGAGAGAGAGAGAGAGAGAGCAATACCGAGAAAATAAAAACGAGGTATAAAAACTAGAAAGATAATCACAAATAAAAAGGACAAAACTACAGAAAAAAATGGGGATGACGTAGGAATAAAAAAGAGCGGGAAATAAAGTGCAATAAAACGAAGAGGAAAAAGAGACACTGTAAAGATAAAATATATATAATTAGTGATAAAGAGTAAAGAAACGAAAGAGTTAAATTTGGGAAATTTCATAAAAATTCTCGAAAACAGAAGGAAATATAAAATAATCGGGAAAAGAAAAAACACATCGTTTAGCATAGCTATTTTACCCAGATATGGAGGCACAATTCTTAAGGGCTCATAAGCCCTTAGTCCCGAAGTCGATAACTAATGTTATTGTGCCTGACGGTATTAATAAAATCAACCGGGCATCACCCGCTGGTTGAAGAAAGAGAAATAAATTACAAATAAAATATGAACATAAACTGAGACATAAAAAATGCAAAATAAAATAAGAAAAGAAAGAAGAAAGAAAAGAAACAGTGAATAATGGAGAGGATGAATTATGAAGCAAAATAAAAACAAAACAAAATAAAAACAATCCAAATAGAAATGTCGATATTGATAAAATCTGACATATGAATAGGGGAGTGATAGAGCAGGGAGGAATAGATCTAATAGCTACAATTTATTAGAGAAAAATGTGTACTTTTATAAAAACAAGTGAAGCATGTATGGTCCCACGTGAGTGCACAGTGAACGAGGAATAAAAATGACTAAGATAAGCAGGAGACGTCAAATCCTGGTGTAAATGAACAAACGGTGCAGTGTTAAGCCTTAACATATGAAACTTTGAGTTCTGCACCGAGTATAAAAAGAAATGACTAAGTCCATTATTATATCCCCTCATTTAGCTCCAAAAGTCCCCTAAGTCTTAAGTTATTTACATTTGACTTCAACGCCATGCAAAACATCTAAATAGTAATATACAGAAAATTTTGGACAAATATGGTAAAATAGTCCCAAAAATTGAGCGATTTTATTAGCCCTAAAATAACCCCTGGAACGCACCCAAGGGTTATCGCGAAGTATAGACAAAAAAAATTATCTATAAATCACTTAGTTACAACTTTTCGGAAAGTTTTATAAAATCCAAGGCATCAATTTTTTTTTTTTATAATCACAAAAGTGTCATTTTTAGCCATTTTAACCGCAAAGGCACACCTGGGGTGGGAGGTTGGGACAACCAGAGTTTTCCCGCAAAATCCGTGATGTTACCTTTTTACTCATATCATGTTTAATGTTTGCGCAAAATTTCATAAAATTCCAAGGCGTAGTTTTTGAGAAAAGTGCGGACAGACGAACGGACAAGGATGAATTTACAGGTCAAACTTTCTTTTGTCGAGGGACCAATAAAAATGAATAATATTTTTTTTAAAATCTATATATTAATACCGCATTAAATTTAACGTACGTACGTGTGTCACGGTTTCCATATTATAAACTATTCGATCGGGAGATCCTATTTATTAAAAAGGGGGATAAAAGGTGATAACATACTACATAAAATTAGTATATAGGTACGCTCATTTATGATCGTAGTAAGTTATCACCTATCCTCCATTTTTTAAGGAATAGGATCTTTCGATCACCGAAGACCCAATGTTACAAAAGAAAAAAAAATGCAATTAAAAAAATAATGTCACTTTTCGGCCACACGTGAAACTTAAATATGCTTTCTTGGTGTTCGGATTAGGATGCAAGGATAGTATCTGTTCTGTCTAAAGATAGTATGATGATATCGTCTGGTTTCCGTTCGTGCCAGGCGTCCCATACTATGGAATTATGTCATAGACTTCTGTAAGAATATTAGAGATAACCTGTAATAACCAGATATATTCAGACACTATATTAACCAGACAGATAAATATTTTTACAGTTTCAACAAAAGAGCTACATTAATATCACGGGATTTATAATCACCCTGAACGTTTACAGAATGCCCAATATCAATATATTACATATCAAAGATGCGGCTGTAGAATTTCCACAGGTCCTGCTATAATGATAATAATAATAATAATAATAATAATAATAATAATAATAATGGCTGAGAAGAAACAACAGGCACCAATAATGAAAACGACTGAAATATGAATGGAAAATCATTGAATGTAAAGACAAGCGCATATGAGACACAAGCGCCTGACATATAGAAACTGCTACAAAGATAAAAACAAAGAAACACCACGTAGAAGCAGGAAAACTGAGACTATCATTGTAAGTAAACATCTCCACGTATCAAGATAAAAAAAAAATGCGAGGATTGGCATTAACAGAGATGATACCAAAGAGTTGCAGAGGGTCGAGTTGAGAAGGCACTAGTCATACCTCCGCTGAGTGAGTGCGAAGAGGACTGTGACCTTGGGGAGACTTATTGTCACCTAAATTCCAGTGAAGATTAATGGTCGCTGTCAACGAGAAATCAATGGAAAACGGTTGTTGTGATAATGCAAATTCATCTGAAAAGGTTATCGAAAAAGGTGGACAATACTGGAAATCTGGGGAAACTTTTTGTCATTCAGACTCCAGAGAACACGACAGGTTGCTCTAAAAAAGAAATCCTTGATGATGGTTTGTGTGGTTATTTCTCCTGAGTAAATAATAATAAAAGGGAAAGAAATATAAAACCTGACGAAAATCAATAGAATGCTGATAATCGTAGAAGAATTAGGAAGAGTCCGAAAGAACCTGGACAAAAGATTAGGAGAAATTGGAATCAAGTGGAAGATTTAGACTATGTTGTGGACAGTAATGCTGAAAACAGTTGAAATCTTAAGGAAAACTCTGGAATGCGGAATTGAATCTACATGAGTGATAAAAGATAAGAAAAGTAAAATAAAAAATTAAACCAAGAAAACTTAAACTGCAAAATTTTAAAATTAAATGTTGCACCTTTCCTTACAAAAAACAAACAAACAAACAAACTGAATAATCGAAGGGTTAAGAAGAAGTGAAAGACCGAACAGTGAAAGCAGAACTCGTAAGATGGGTGCGAAGGAAGCTGGGACAGGAAGTTAATTGCCACCCAAATTTCAGTGAAACCTAATAATTTCCAGCAAAAATGTAAAGGCAAACGACTGATGTAGTTTTGTGAATAAAAATACAAGTTTTGTTTGGTTAAATAATAATAATAATAATAATAATAATAATAATAATAATAATAATAATAATAATAACCATGAAAATAACAATAATAATAAGCATAATAAGAAGAATAACAAGATTAATAATAATATTAATTAAAATAATAATAATGATAACGGTCAATAATAACTACAATAAAATAAGATTAAGAATAATAACAATATCAATAATAATAATAACAATAATAACAATAAAATAATAATAACAACAATAAAAATGATTACAATACTAATAACAATAAAATAATCATACAATAATACTAACGATAATAACAATAATAATAAAAAATAAAAATTAGTAAAATAATAATAATAATAATAATAATAATAATAATAATAATAATAATAATAATAATAATAATTCGAGAAGAGAAAGCACTGACCAAACCTCCGCTGTCAAAAAGACTGGGACCCTGAGGAGGCTTATTGCCATCCCAATTTTTTTTTAATCAACCGCTGTTTAAATTACGTTAATGTTAAGGGGAAATAATTATATGTTTGTACTTTTCTATAGATTTTCTGATCTACGGGGAGTAATTCTATATTCCTGTTTAAATTTCTTAATTAAATCTAAGGGAAAAATTATGTTTATTTATTCCTTCTTTTGTTAAGGTTACGTAAGCTGTTAAAGGGGAAGTAATTCTTTTTTTTTTAATTTTATGTTGATTTTTTATACTAAGGGGAAGTAATTCTTGTTTAAATTTCTTTGCTAAACCTATTGTAATAATTATATCTATTTATTTATACATTTATTTTGTTAATTTATTTATTTATGTATTTTCGTCTCTTTTTTGCTGTATAACTTATCACTCAGACAATCGACAAGTAATTATAATTTATTTCTTGTTTTAATTTTTTAATCAGTATTGATTATTTGAATCTGTGCTCTCTCTTGTTCCTCTCATTTGCTACAATTATAACGTTTATGTTTTTATCGGGATTATGTTTACCAGACACGTGTTTGTAAATTATATTATGTTTTATCAAGTGGACATATAGAGTTTGACAAACTCAATTTGACGGAATTCGCATTTTAGCTTTAATTCAAATGCTATATATATATATTATTCCTTCAAAAATGGACGGCCTTTAACGGGAACGATTAGATAATAAATTTAGTCCCCACGTCCTTAGATGTTGATCTTTTAGGAAAGCTAGGTATGAAAATTAGTGTTGAGTTGGTCGCACGATTCGAACACGGGACACGAGTCAGCTTTAACTCAAATAAGTAAAGTTTAATTGCCACTGTCGAAAGAAAGTGCAATGTTTTATAAAGAAAATGTATACAAAACCGTTATATAGTGTTAGACAGAATATAATCAGACGTAAATCGTAGTTTAGCTTTTTTTTTACACAGTGATCACCACTTATCAAGGCACGGAAGCCACTCAGGGATAAGGGTTATTGCAAGTACATTACGTTAGTGTGGATATTTGATGAAGTGTTTACTTAAGGGGGCGGTTCATTAGGAATTTGTTAACATTGGACTTGAAGACATCCAAGTTGTAGTCCGGTAGGAAGCAGGCAGACGGAGCAGAGTTCCACAGGCGTGTAGTTCTAATAAAGAAGCTCTGTTCATGGAATCCGCGTTTTGATTTAGGCACAGATATAGAGTGGGTGGAAATTTTTTTACAGTGGATTCAGCTAGACGGGTGTTTTTCGTGAAAGATTGGCGAGGGGGGACCAGAGATTGGAGTTCAGACGAGCACCTGTCATGGAAATAACGATAGCTATTGTTCAGAAGTTTTATTTTACTTCTCTTAACGGAGCCATCCACCATAGGAGTAATACTTAATTTCAGCATAAATATATTTAATTATGAAAGTTTGTATTACCTGCAATATCCTTAGTATATATATATATATATATATATATATATATATATATATATATATATATATATATATATATATATATATATACATACTACCCGTGACCCGTTTGGCCGTATATCATATTAGCTATGGAATTAATGTATGAGAATGACACTTGTCACGTAAAGAAAATAGTTTTTGTGACATAACAGAAATATTTCTATGAAAGTATACTAAAATGAAAAAAGAATATAGATAAATTTCTAGGAGTTGTTCTCTTTATAATTGTGTATTTTTTAAATAAAAAAATCTTAAAGCTATTAAATTATAAGTGGTTTGCCATACTTATATTTAAATGTGCACTGAACAGATACCATAATAATTTTAGTTAAATTAAAATTTTAATATATATTTTAATTTAAACACGAGAAAAAAACAATTGGGACGCTGAAAACGTACACAGTGAAAAATAAGGTTAATGTCGCGTCTATTATTTATTTGCAACGCAAATTAAAAAAAAAAACAACACATTTTCGGGATTATTTATTTATGTTGGTAGTGTAGAAGACAATGTATGAATGTTTTTTAAGACAGGTGTATAAAAAAAGAGAATAAATTTAAAAAAAAGGAAGGTGGTTGGTAAATCGCAAAATGCTCTCATGGTTTTCAAGGCGTCAAAGTAGATTTATTTGTAAGGAAATTGCGTTAAAATAACTTAAACGTAATATGGAAATGAACGATGTCAAAAATGCAGAAAGTATTAACAATTGTTTATTTGGATAATTTAAACGTGAAAATAAAAACAATTTGGACGCTGAAAACGTACGCAGTAAAAGAATACGTTTTATTGTCGCGTTGATTACTTGTTTATCTACGCATGCGCTACCGGAAGTCGTAAACCGGATGTTCGGTTAAAAGACCCGTTACAAGGTCATTAGAGTTTTATAATTATATATATATATATATATATATATATATATATATATATATATATATATAGAGAGAGAGAGAGAGAGAGAGAGAGAGAGGGTGCCATCAACTCGTTCTCGAGTATTGTCATTACTTAATATATCTCTGGTTTAAATGACGCAAACATGAGCGCAACCAGAAGCACATGCTGGACGGTCACTTCTATGAAATTTCTATAGTCCAGCACATCAACTGATAACCGGGCCAAAGCTGTGGTGCCCTGAACTCCTACCAGGCTAAACTCTGGAAATTCCAGAGCCTTTATTGCCATTCATGCTCATGTCTGCATCAGTCCTCCTTTAGTGTCCGTTTGCCGTTTCAGGCTACAGCGAGCCTTTTTGTTATGGAGATACACACTGATTGCAAAATGTATATTCCATTGCATATCAGTAATGGCTGTACTTGAAGCTTTTTATAGTGAGGAAAGACATTACACTGACGGCCTTCGGGCCAAGATCAAAGTGTAGTATCTGTTCTGCAGATGCTGCAAGCTATGACTAGCAAAGACCAGATGTGGGGGCAACCCCACATGCCTGACCATTAACCAGCTCCCATTTCCCACCTCTCGGGAGCTGGTCCCCTTTTTCCCTTCCCCCTCCCTTCACTCCTCACATTAAAAATCGGCCTTGTGCCTAATTTGCTCGGTGGGGGAGCAAATAAATACCATCTGTTCTGGCAGATACTGCAAGCTATGACTAGCTATGACTAGCAAAGACCAGATGTGGGGGCAACCCCACATGCCTGACCTTTAACCAGCTCCCATTTCCCACCTCTCGAGAGCTGGTCCCCTTTTTCCCTTCCCCCTCCCTTCATTCCTCACATTAAAAATCGGCCTTGTGCCTAATTTGCTCGGTGGGGGAGCAAATAAATACCATCTGTTCTGGCAGATACTGCAAGCTATGACTAGCTATGACTAGCTATGACTAGCAAAGACCAGATGTGGGGGCAACCCCACATGCCTGACCATTAACCAGCTCCCATTTCCCACCTCTCGGGAGCTGGTCCCCTTTTTCCCTTCCCCCTCCCTTCACTCCTCACATTAAAAATCGGCCTTGTGCCTAATTTGCTCGGTGGGGGAGCAAATAAACACCATCTGTTCTGGCAGATACTGCAAGCTATGAGTAGCTATGACTAGCAAAGACCAGATGTGGGGGCAACCCCACATGCCTGACCTTTAACCAGCTCCCATTTCCCACCTCTCTGGAGCTGGTCCCCTTTTCCCTTCCCCCTCCCTTCACTCCTCACATTAAAAATTGGCCTTGTGCCTAATTTGCTCGGTGGGGGAGCAAATAAATACCATCTGTTCTTCAGATGCTACTAGCTATGACTAGCAAAGACCAGATGTGGGGCCAACCCCACATGCCTGACCTTTAACCAGCTTCCATTTCCCACCTCTCGGGAGCTGGTCCCCTTTTTCCCTTACCCCTCCCTTCACTCCTCACATTAAAAATTGGCCTTGTGCCTAATTTGCTCGGTGGGGGAGCAAATAAATACCATCTGTTCTCTCAGTTACTAAACTTTCCGCCACCGGGCTTTCGGGCTAGGTTAAGGTGTTTTCATATTAACCTTCGTTAGCAAGGACCGACCCCCTCCTTTGGGGAGTCAGGACCTAAAGGACCGACTCCACATTTGTGGGAGCTTGGACCCGGAAACCGATCCCCTTTTTTGGGAGACTGGAATCTCGGGACCAACACCACTAGCTTGTAGTTGAGACCTGCTTTTGTTGTTTTTTTTGCATGCGTTTTTTCTTCGTTCCGGTCTCTTCTCTCTAGAGACAGGGGATGGTCTAATTTCTCCACACTTAATTGCCTGAGCAGCACTCTGACCTGCCAGGCCCAAACTTTGTCTATCTTCGCTGCTCTCCCAGTGGATCGAGCAGACAGGGTTCTCTTTCTCGCTTCCGTTGGGGTAAGTTAGTGGGTAGGGTGACGTGGGGTAGGGCGGGTGCTTCGTTTCTGCTCCCCTCTGTGGGCAGGGATGCCTATCCCCTCTCTCTCTTAATTGCGACGCGGCACTCTGACCCGCTAGCACCCACTGCGTCTTTCTTCTCTGCTCTCCCCCCTCGCGGGGGGATCTGAGCTGCTAACCCGACATCCCTGTGAGGGGAAGTCAATAACTCTAATTTCTTCAAAGTCCGCTCCTCCCCCTCCTCCCCTTTCATTCCCCTGGGTTTTCTTTTCCCCCACTACACTTTGGTCCGCGCCAGCGGCCAGTGCAACCGCCACGATGCCAGGCAGGAGGGGTACGTCACCCCAAATGCGCAGCATCTCAACTGCGAACGACTCCCTATGTGAGGGAGCTGATGCATCTCCCGGCGAGACGGCGCCAGGAAACAAGGTAGGGCCCCGGCGCGCGGCGACCTTGGAAGAAAGCGGGAGGGTAGGGCCGCAGCCCGCGGCGACCCCCCGAAAAGCACCTGCAACCGCTCCCCACGAGGGCAACCCAGCGGAAAAAGCTGCCGTTAAGTCACTAGCTGGGGAAAGTGCAGAACCCAGCCAACCAGCTGCACCCCAGGACGGCAGAACCAAGGGAGGAAGACCGGGGAACCCATCCCCCGCTCCCCCAAAGGGCGACTCCCCAACAGAAAAGGAGGAAAACAGCACCGCGGACCAAACCGAGGCGCTGGACGAAGATATAATAGCCTCCATCTGCTCACTATTCGGTGGGGAAGACAGTGATTGGCCCCCCAACACTCCCCAAGAGGACCAAATACGGAAAAGGGGTGACTCTCCGGCCAGTGGTAACAAAAGCAAGCTGGAAGGAGAGACACCCTTGACAGTACCCACCAAGGCTCCAGCTGGGAACACGGCACCAGAAGGGGAGACACCTCCATCCCCCAAGGGGACAGCCACCCAGCAAAGGAAGAAAATAAGAAAAGGGAGCGGCCCGGAGAGCAAACCAAGCCAGGACGAAACAACGCCAAAGACACAATGGCCTACTTTGCCTGGTAACGGCCCAGTTCCGAAACCAAAAATGCCCATAACAAGAGAGAGCCCCACAACACCAGCTACGCCCCCCAACCCGAGTCCAGCTGACACCCACCAGGATGGAGGACCGGCATGGGGCCCCAAAGAGCAGCAAGGGAAGTTGACGCCCGAAGACTACAGAGCACTCTTCGACTCCACTTACAAGGAGTATACCCAGGGGAACAACATCCAACCCCTCCCGGGTCAAGTGGAAGTTCTGGAGAAAAGAGTGCTCTCGCTGATAACTTCAGACACGAAGACAAGGGGTCTGACGGGCGTCAACAAGGACACTATGATGAACGTGTTGCTGGAGCAGAACATTCCCGCCAACTACATCTGTAGAAGGAGTTACGCACAGTGGGATGTTCTGCTCCCCACCTCCGAAGACGCAGTCAGGCTGTCCAGGACCTGCCATCAGAGCAGGAACATAAAGCTCCAACCCATCTATATGAACAAGAGGAGAGCAAATGTTTCTGCTCTAAACGTCCCCTGCTATATGGAGGCCAAACAACTGGGGGCTATCCTAAGCCAGTATGGAGACGTAGAGGAAGTCACCCCGGTCCGCGGATTAAGAAACATCATGACCGGGGACTACAAAGTCCAGATGGTCCTGGACAAGGCTGGATTCTACGCCATCCCAGCCACACTCAAGTTCGGAGAGTGGACACTCTCCCTTATAGTGGAAGGGAGGAGGCCTCATTGCTGGCTGTGCACACAACAAGGGCATATGGCGAAGGCCTGTCCAAAGAGGAATGGATGGAAAAAAGCCCACAAAAGCGGCGGGAACAAGCGTGACAACAAATCAAGCCGCTGCTCCCGCGCCGGCCGCAAATCCTCTAGAGGCACCGACAGGCTGGGTGACGGTTGTAAAGAAAGGCAAGATCAACAAACAGCCATCCTTGCAGACAGTCACCCAAGACCAAGAACAACCGAAGAGCGAGACGGAGAAAATGGACACACAGACACCCTCCTCCTCAAACAAGAGGAAACTACCAGAATCTGAGGAGGAGGCCGCGTCAGAGGCAGAGGAAGAGACAACAACAGTCTCTATGGCCCTGAGCGCAACAGAGATCAGGAGGGCCAGGAGGAGGAAAAGCCGCAAGACACGCGCAAACCCTCCTACCCCCACTGAGACTGAGAAGGACTCCCTCGCAACAACAACACAGGATGAGCCCCCTGTGATCCCAACACCCCAGCAACCCGAACAACCTCCCCCCTCTCCTATAAAGGCCCCATGAAACTCTTCCTGTCCCTCATCCCGTGACAGGAGCCAAAAAGAAGAAAACGAGCAGGCTACCCCCTCCCCAAGCGCTCAGCCTCCCCATCAACCAAAAGAGGTCCCCTCCCCCACTCCCAAAGTCCGCACTGAACGGACCAAAAAGCTCCCCTTCCTGCCAGGAAGCAGGATTTGTGAAACAGACCCTCTCCAACCGGCTCCGGACCTTAAAGGACAACAGAAGGTCCGGTACAATAAACTTAAAAACTTTGAAAAAGTCGGTGGAGACCTAGTAACAGACCCCACTAAATTCAAGGACGCTCCCTTGTTGACCACTTTCGTTAGGGTCAACAAGGACGCTAGGACTGGAGGAATGTGGGCAATGATTAAGGCAGCGAAGAATGCGATCCCAGGCCAGCAGCTGGTGGATAAGGACCATCCTTCGCTGACCAACATTTTCTTTAAATGTGAGGGTAGAATCCCCATGTATGTACACCCATCGCTATACAGGGCACTCAAACTAACCTTCCCCCTGGACGTGGGGGGCGTGGCCAAGGATGGATCACCTTCATCGGATTTACTTACCGGCAGCCTTGGCCAGGCCTGCCATGTCCTCACTGCCCAGGATTTCAGACCCGTCTGTGACAGTGCTTGAGGTAAGTGATCATGTCTTTGAACTTGGCTACATTGAATGTGAGGGGCATCAGGTGTCGAAGCAAGGCCTCGCGCGTTGTGAGAGACTTGGTGTCCCTCAAGGTAGATATTGCCGCTATCCAGGAGACCCACTTTGTTTGTGACGGGGATTGTCAGGTGCTGGTAAACGATTGCGATGTCTACTCAGCATATGGCAATACCTATAGTCGTGGAATCTCCTTGCTAGTGAGTCGCACCCTGTCAGCGTCGGTGAATGTTGTTCACGCAGGCGAGGACGGGCGGGCGCTTGTTGTTGATGTTGCTGTTAATTGTAGTGTTTTTCGGATTGTTGCTGTTTATGCTCCCAATGCTGCTGTAGAGAGGGCAACCTTTTTTCGACGGTTGGAAGGCTTCTTAGTGGATCCGGAACGGTTAGTTTTAATGGGGGATTGGAATGCAATCCTTGATCCCAAAATAGATAAGGTCGGGGGGACTAGCGGGTCGGCGTGGTGTGACAGCAGTCTGTCTGACCTGATCGCCTCGTGCGATCTCGTCGACAGATTTCGTCTGGATCATCCGGGGCGGGAGATGTGGACGTGGCATCCTGTAGTGCCTTCCCATCCAAGCACTTACTTGGATCGGATGTTAGTTAGAAGAGGCGATGTAGACTTCCTATCTTGCCCCACGTTCCACTTGCTAGGACACTCGGACCATAAACTTGTTATGGCCCGTTTGAGCTTAAGTGCTAGGCCTAAACTGGCCGGATACTGGAAGTTCAACAGCACCTTGTTGGAGCTGGAGGACTACCGGTTGAAGGTCACTGAGCTAATTCAGCGGGCTTTAGTGGGGGCGGTTACAGGGAGTAAGTGGTGGGTTAGTCTCAAGGCCAAAATTAGGCGCTTCTCTGTCCAGTATAGCCAACGCCTCGCGATAGATAAGGCTAAGGCAAAGAAGCGTTTAGAGGATAAGCTGACCCGGGCGGTGGAGGGGGGGACCCCCTAGAGTTAGCACTAGCTAAACAAGATCTCAACCGCTTGGCTAGCGAGCGGTATGAAGGTCAAGTAGTTAGGGCTAGGTTAAACAAAGTTTCTAACGAGGCTGTGAATGTTGACGCTGTTGAGCGTAAGGCTGCTTTAAGGCGCGGTTCGGATGGGTACATTCGTAAAGTACATAACCTGGAAGGACACCCGTTAGTATCGACTCGGGAGATCTGCGAGGGGGGCTATCGGTGCGCTTCACCCAACTACCCGGACTCAGGGTTGATGAGTTTGGCAGCTATTTGGCTGACTCGCCCCGCCTCACGGCGGCTCGGGCGGCTAGCTGTGATGGTCTTATTACTGAACATGAGGTCATTACTGCGTTGAAGCAGGTCGGCTATAACAAATTCCCGGGGCTTGATGGTTTACCCTACGAGTTTTACTTGAGGCTGTCGCCCATGTTGGTCCCTATTCTGAAGGATATGTTCAACCATTGGTTTGCCCAGGGTTCCATCCCTGGACAGGTGACCAAGGGTGTGATCACATTGCTGAGGAAAGGTCAACGGCATGGTGGGAGGGAAAACTTTGATGATTTTTGGCCCTTGACTCTGCTAAACACAGAGTTAAAGATTTTGGCAAAGATTCTTGCGAATCGCTTGCAGGTTGTCATCACTGACTTGATCGAACCGGACCAGACTTATGCTGTGAAGGGGAGATCGATTCAAGACAATTTGCACTTGATACGCTCGATCATAGAGGGGACAGAAGACGACGCCGAAGCCGCGCTGATCAGTTTGGATCAGTCCAAGGCATTCGATAGGGTCGACCATCGGTTCCTAGGATCTGTGTTAGAGGCCGCCGGATTTAATCCGGACTTCCGCAAGTGGATCTTTGTTCTGTATGACAGGCCGACGGTAGCGGTGCAGATCAACGGTAAGCTGTCGGAGTCATTCGCTGTCTCTCGGTCGGTGCGACAGGGTTGTCCGCTGTCGCCTCTGTTGTATGTCCTGGCGTTGGAACCCCTCCTTCGCAAGTTAAGGGACGAGGCGGCTACACCAGTCCTGCGCGGAATAGCTCTCCCTGGAGGCACACGAGCCAGGGTTTCCGCGTTCGCCGATGACGTCACCGTGTTCGTGTCTTGCCTCACGGACGTTCAAGCGGTGGTCGAGGCGCTCGCTCGATACGAAGAAGTAACAGGGGCCATCTTCAACCGTAGCAAGTCTGTTGGCCTGCGGTTGGGGGCCTGGACCGGGGTAAACTCGCTTCCAGGTATTTTCAGCTGGACCGATGGACCGGTCCACATTCTCGGTGTCTGGTTTGGACCGGGACTTCAGCTGGAAAAGAATTGGTCGGAAGTACAGTCTAAGGTCAAATCGTCAGTAAAGACTTGGATTGGAAGGAAATTGTCCTTGAAGGGTCGGGCGGAGGCGTGTGCTACATACGTCTTTCCGCTTATCCTTTACCGTTTGTCTGTACTTCCTCTCCCTGCAGAATGAAACCCGCTTACAAGGGCGCCTCGATTCACTTTTGTGGAACGAGGGTAAGCATTATGTCTGCAGAGAGGTCTGTGTTCAAAGTCCGAGCGAGGGAGGCCTGGGTCAGCCCAGTCTCTTATGTCATAGAAACGCCGAGAGATTGGCTTTCCTGGGTCGTTCGCGTGAAGGAGACGCCCCTTGGGTCCCTGTGGTTGAGAACTCGTTTCCCAATCTCAAACCCAACCCTTCGGTAGAAGGTCGTCGTAGACCGAAGGGGGAGTCCAATTTCTTCTCCGAATGCCGAACCGCTCTTAGAGCTTTGCCGGGGACCAATGTCCTCGATCAGCCAAGGAAGAAACTGTATCGGGATTTAGTGGAGGGGACCGCGAAGGATCCACTTTGTAGGCGGATGGGATGGTCGATGGAGGTTGTCCGTTCTCAATGGTGTTGGGCGCCGGGACGGGAGGTTCTGAATAACTCGGAATTCTCCCTGACTTGGCGACTGGTCCGAAATGCGCTGCCCCTCTTCGACGTACTTTTCCGGTATAAAGAACATACCAGTCGCTTCTGTCCGTGCTGTGACGAACGCGAGCCCGAAACAAATGAGCACGCGTTTTTTAGTTGCAGCCGGATACAGCCCCTATTAAAGTACGTCGAGGGGGTAACAGCTCGCATCGATGCCGAGTGTCTGCTCGATCTCGACGTAGGAACTTTTGTGTACAACATGGAGCCGCCGTTCCCCAGGGAGGAAAGTTTGGTTTTCCTGGCGATCCTAGCAGTAGCGCGCATGACCATTTGGATCACGCGCCTCAAGTTGGTCCACGAAGGGACATCTGTTCCTGATCGGGATCTGATCGTTTACTTTAAACATTTGCTTAAAGTAAAGATCAGATGCGATTGGAAGAGGTTGCCTAGAGTGGAATTTGACAAGAGGTGGGTGCACAGCACTAGTTTGTGCATCCGTCGAGGAGCCAAGTTTCAATACGTGTTCCCTCCTTAGGCATGGCATGGGCGGTGCTGGGTCCTACGGAACCCATCCCGCCTAGGTTAGCATTATAAGTTCAGTAAAGTAACTCTTGACTGGTGGTACAAATGAGATCCTGTTCCTGATTTTATTTTTTGGTATTAGAGAACCTCTGAGTCTGCCCAACCCCCCTGCTCCTCATCTTTATTTTCTGATGCCCCCGGTCATCCCCCTACTCAGAGGTCACCTTCCTACCCCCTCCATCCGTTGCTTTATTTTCTCCCACCTCCATTAAGGCGACTTCCCCAAACCCCATTAGGGATGCTCTGCTTGTTTTCGGTTCCCCGGAAAACAGTGGGGGATCTAGCCACATAGAATAGTACAGGGGGGTCTTACTAACAACACATTAGTAGTTTTTTCCTTATTTTTGAAACGAACATTTTCATTAGTTTTTTAGTTTTTTCCCACTCCACGAACATTTTATGCCAATTAATTCAAGAACTCTTTCTAATGAAATCGAACTTTATTTTCTCACACACACACACACACAAAAAAAAAATGCACACACAACATACAGAAATGAATATACAAATTGTACATAGTTAAATTTTACATTGAACGCTGGGGTTATTAGTTAGATTAGGATCCACAGAGTGATTGAGGTATTTTGGTAAATGTTGCCAGTCAAGAGTAAGACTTCAAAGTCTCATCTGTTACATAGTCAAAAAGACCCTGTACCCTCCCCCTCCCAATTTCTTGTAGGGCCTTGTGCCTAATTTTGTTGAATTGAATTTTTTGTACGTTTTTTTATGTTCAATTTTTTCTTTCTCAATAAAATATATAAACAAGATCAAAGTGTAGTATCTGTTCTGGCAGATACTGCAAGCTTTGACTAGCTATGACTAGCAAAGACCAGATGCGGGGGCAACCCCACATGCCTGACCTTTAACCAGCTCCCATTTCCCACCTCTCGGGAGCTGGTCCCCTCTTTCCCTTCCCCCTCCCTTCACTCCTCACATTAAAAATTGGCCTTGTGCCTAATTTGCTCGGTGGGGGAGCAAATAAATACCATCTGTTCTTCAGATGCTGCACTTCTATTTCTTGTTCTCTTTCGGTGGAGGAGAAATCGTTCACGACTGAGACAATTTTTATTTTTGTACCTTTTCTCCACGTTAAAAAACGACCCTGGTGTCTAACTCTGTCCCGTGGGGATGCATAGTAAATAGGAACTATTACATTGAACCAAAAAGAAGAACAACAACATCATTGGAAGCAGCAGTCGCCGCAGGTTTTATATCAGGGTTTTCCTTTTCCTAGAGGAGTTGCCTTCACCACGGTTTACGGGAGCCCTCTCCACCCACTATACAATTCGATCCATGGCTGGGACTTAGGTTGCTGGGCACCAGAGCATACTCCACACGCCGGTGGGGCACGTATGCCTACATTTGAAAGGCGTAAGCTCCTCTGCGGGTTTCTGTCAGAGTTATCTCCCCCTTAGTCTTAGGTTAAAAGACCCTTAGCCCACAAGGCTATATATATATATATACTATAATAATTATTAAAATACAAACACTTGTGTTTCATCTTGTGGGGAACCATCATATATATATATATATATATATATATATATATATATATATATATATATATATATATATATATATATATATATATATATACGATGTTTCCCCAAAATATGAAACACTAGTGTCTCTATGGATTTTAAAATTATTATAGTTTATATATATATATATATATATATATATATATATATATATATATATATTATATCTTCACCTATAAACATGGTGTTTTTCATATTGATATTCATATTAAAATCTTTCTTTCTATTTATTAAACAAAAACAACAACTTTGTTATGTATGGATCGTGGAATTCGATTAATCTGCAAAATATATAGCTAATTTGCATATTCTTTTAAACATTCACTTTTCTCATGGGATGATCATCTTTAGTTAACTATTGCGTGTAATTATATTCATGAATATATTCTACATGATTTATACATACGTTATATTTACGTAAAAAGTTATAGTAAACACAAACTTATTCCTATATATATTTATGTATGCATACATGTATTTGTTTAAATAATTTTGCCTACCAAACTCATCTGTCAGCTTTTAGTCTACAGACATTGGTTTTAGCCGGTGTAAATCGGAGCAAAATTAGTCGATATAAAGATCTCATAAATTTATACGTTAATGTTTGTTCATTTTTTTACCATTTCTTATCAAACTGGTGAAAGTTCAAACGGTAATGACTCACATTGGAGCGATATGAGTTTGGGTTCTGATTTTCTTTGATGAAACCCAAGTCATATTTTCTTTGTACATTTTGAAATTACAACCGTATATTGGGATGTAATAATTGATAGGGAATTGACTCTTTAAAAATGTATACAAAATTTCATAAATTAAAAATATCGTATTTTAGTACCGATCAACGCCTAGGGAATCTTGCTAATATAAATAAAATATATGTCAATACATAACTAGGTTTGTTCCTTTATATATATATATATATATATATATATATATATATATATATTCATGTATTGTTTTTAAAATATGATTATCAACTGAGACATGTTTCGTCGTCTACGACTAATTAGAGTTGCTGAATCTAGCGAGATTCGAAATCGGTACCCCAGGGAACGAGCCTGACCTCTTTATCCGCTAATCCATCTCGCCGACTGATTGTTCAGTCAATAAGTTACATAGCAAAAAAAAAAAAAACACTCATTTCATTTCTGCTACACACCTATATTTGAATTTAACAAACACATTTTTCCAAAAAGAATAATAACCGCGTTCATATATATTAAAAACATATTTACGACTATATGGCGTTTTTAAAAATCTACCTCTCTTTAACAACGCAACCTCCTCTTCTTTTTTTTTTAAATTTTCGACGTCCTTTACCGTTTCTGAAATAGAACAGCGTCACACTTTCCACATGAAAATTGTTCAAATATTTTCTACTGGTGGTTTTGTTTTCTTAATCTCATTCATCCGGAGGAAGTCTCGAAATAAAGACGAAACGTTGATGAGCACATGACTCGGTTTGTTCCTTTATAAATATATAATATATATATATATATATATATATATATATATAGATAGATAGATAGATAGATAGATAGATATTTATATATATGCTAGTATCTTATATGTATACATATTATTTTATTTTGTTTGCTCGTTTGTTTATAAATAAGCGGTTTGGGCACTATAAAAACGGTGGACGAATGTTTGTTTAAAATAGACATTTGTCGAGGTTATTTGCGGGCATCGCTCCTCTGGGTCGATTGAACGAACTTCTTACTATAAACGCGATGGTTCTAGGTTCAATCCTAGACTTGGGAGAGATGCTACTCTAGAGACACTGATGAGTTGTGATACAACAAAACAGGACTATACGTCGATGACTAGAAATCTGCAAATCCGCATATTCATCCAGTCATCGAGTATTGTTTCTTCATTTAGACCTGTACAGTAACCTATAGTCCCTTCCACTCTTAGTGTTGCCTAAGAACCTTTATCTAATAGTTGCCACACTATCAACTGAGTTCCAACCCCTGCCCCCATACTGCAATATTTTTTTTTGTTGTACAGGTACTTAAACAGAATGGCATCCAATAAACTTGCTGCCCTTATGCTACCTATAGATATAAATATCTCCGATCAATTCGTCAATAAGTAAAAATCTCATTCCTTAACTGTGGAGCTTCACAGATTAAGGAAAGATTCTTACTATAATAGATTTTGTTTTCTTTTTAACTGCTTGCCTTTAGAATTTCCTGTTTGTCGGTATGAACCAACAAAAATACCATGCAAAAATACAAATGTCATGGGAATAAACATATTTTTGCACCCCTTTCTAATTAGGGGGTCCTCATTAATCTGATCTTTAATTTTTACAAATCCATTATTTATAATGTGCCATGATACGCATGGAGATACGTAAAACAGCAAGTAAGATTGAAACTGCTTAGCACAAAAGAGGTTACCATTTTTGAATACCAGGTCTTGCATATTGAAGAACGGAAACCTTTCCCAGTAAAAACGGTAACAAAACAGATAAAAATAACTAGCTTCCAAGCGTATCAGTCGGCCGTTTGTTTTTGGTTTTTTTTATGAAGAATCATTCTTATTAGTATCATTCCAAGTTGTTAATAAGTATCCTTGGCGCAACGGATAAAAAATACGAAGTTATAATCAGTGTACTCGTTGTTGAAGGTTAATGTCTCAGTACAGGCGATATGCTAAAATTACAATTAAGAATTAATTAATACTTCTACACGGACATGGCTGACGGGAGGAGAACAAGACAAAATCTCGATGGTATTTTCAACAAACAGAACATGCATTTTGTTAAAGTATATAATATTGCTTTATGAATATATCATTAATATTTTAACTTTAAAAATACATGGATCATAGTTTAGATGTGTAATACCTGCTGCAAAAGGTTACCTTTTTTTAAGTAATTTGTTTCTAAATGTTCACTATTTATTGTTTATTATTTTATGTAGACAGTAAAACGTGAAGACATAATGTTATTAAACTTACCAATACGAACGATTTTTTATATTCTCCAAAAACTCTACGGCTGACAACTTGCATATCCGAATATCGCGACAAATGATCAAGGTAAATGTTACAGTTATATATAAACTAATTAGTTAGTTAAATAACGTTAAACCTGATTATTACGAGATTGGTGACAATTTTGGAAGGCGAGGCACTGTATGTACCGTGAGGTCAAATACCAGGTTGAGAAACTGGCGCGATCTATCCTTCTGTCGAGGGTAGATGGGCTTCTCTTTAATCGTGATATGCAATCCATTCAGTGATGGTGTCATGATAAAACATACCCTTTATAGCCGTATAGAAAATTAAGCAAATACAAAGTACAAATATACAAACTGTAGCAAGTTGTAACTGTAGAAGAAAAAAAAAACACTTGTTCTTTACAAGGTACCTGCAAATAAAAAGTGTAATTTATAAATGTAAATGTAAATTCAAATGATACCAACCATTTAAATATTTCCGCACAGACTAACACTAGTACACTCCATTAACCCATCTAACAATCTAAGCAACACTCCATTAACCCATCTAACAATCTAATGCAGCCAAACATCTTCCATGGCAATACGACTGTTAATCAAACTGAAAGCAACTATTACAACTCTATTAAGCAAAAGGCAATTTATTTTGGTTCAACTTCTGGACTTATAAAACAAAGAATCTCCACACATAAACACTCCTTCAAAAAATATCCTTAAAAAACCCCAGACAACTCTAGCAAAATATAGTTGGCATCTCAAAGATATGAAAAACCCTTTTAATTTAAAATGGTAAAAATTAGGCTCCCATAAAACATATAAACCTGGTGAGAAATTCTGCAGTTTTGTAGCTTTGAAGCCCTTACTATATTAAATTTAATTAAATAACAATATGTCCACACTTTTAGACCGAAAGGATGAGATTTTTTCTGGTTGTATTCATAAACGTTATTTTAAATTTGACAAACTTAAACCATCACAGAATAATAAAATCTGATTTAAAACGTTTTATAATAAATAATTTAATAACTAATATTATTATTTAACTAATTTTATTAGTATTGTTTCTATTGCTATCATTATTATAATTCTAAGTCTTATTATTAACTTTAGGTATTACTTATTTATTATCATTATTATAAATATTATTGCCTATTTATTTTAGTATCACTAAGATTTTTTCATTAATATTATTGACGAGATTTCTTTTTTATATATTAATCTTAATAATAAATAAACAGTTAATCCCTCTAATAATTAGAAGTTAACTTCCTTTTAATCAATAAAAAAATGTTTCTTTTGTTTTTATTTAAATTTTCAAAATTTGTAGTCATCTTCCTTGTTAATTCAATAACTTTTAAATTTTAAATTTCGCGTTCCAACGATAAAAAACTGATCACCCGTACGTAATTATTCTATATAGAAGGAATGAATATATAAGCATGCCAAAAGACAAACTGACTCAAATTGAAACAGATTGTATAATGGTGATAAAAAAGATATATATATATATATATATATATATATATATATATATATATATTATATAATATAATTTTTCTGTCAACCTTATTCATAATTTTCTATTTACCTCGTTTTAATTTTATTTATTCATCAACATAAAGTTAATAACTAAATTTTTATTTTATTTCATTTAATTTTTACTTTATTTTTAAGTATTTCCTGGAAGATCTGCCTTACGCACTATTAAAATGCTTATATATTTTGGTGTCTTTTACTGCTCCTCCCTATTTTTGATAATGAGGAGACTTTGTTTTTAAAGGGCAAAAATTTTGTCAAAGTATTGTCAATATTTATTGTCAATTTAAATAAAATGACATCGTTTCTGAAACGAATATACAATCTAGTGGGCGTTGTTTGTTTTCCTTTTGATGCTGATTTTTAATTCAGAGTTATAAATCGTTTTACTCAATGTTAAAATAGCTCTAGGATATCTATACCTATTGAACTAATTATATATCACCCGTACAATAAGCACTATTTTCTTTTAATATTATTAATACATTTACTAATGCATTAAAGTAAACTCCGCTCGTTAGAGTCCTGATCTAATTCCCTCTGAAAATAATATATATATATATTTACAAGGAGGTCACCACTTATCAAGGCCCGGAAGACACTCAGGGATAAGGCTTATTGCATGTACATTACGTTGTACGTTAGTGTTGAGATTTCATAAAGTGTCTACTTAAGGGGGCGGTTCATCAGGAATTTGTTTACGTTGGGTTTGAAGATATCCAAATTGTAGTCAGGTGGGTCACAGGCAGATTGAACACTGGTGTGCTGTTCTAAAAAAGAAGCTGTGTTCATGGAATCTACGTTTTGATTTAGGCACAGATATAGAGTCGGGAAAATGTTTGACAGTGGCTTCAGCTAGACGGGTGTTTTTCGTAAAAGATTGGCGAGGGGGCAGAGATTGGAGCTCAGACGAGCACTTGCCATGGAAATAACGGTAAAACAAAGGCTCGCAACGTCTCTTCTGTGGGAGAGAGGTTGCAGGGAAGAGAAAAGGGCATCCCCCACTAAACCACGAAGTCTATTTTGTACTCTTTCAAGGTAGGATAGGCTGTTTTTAGCAGCTCCTGCCCAGATATGGCAGCAGTATTCCATCCTTGGACGTACTTGGCTTTTATATAGATAGAGAATTGCATCAATAGTTAGATATCTTCTGGAGCAGTAGAAGGAACCCACCATCTTTCCAGCGACCCTGGCAACAGACTTGATGTACGTGCTCCATTTCATATCAGGAGGGTGTATATATATATATATATATATATATATATATATATATATATATATATATATATATATATATTCGAGGTACTTTCAAACATTCTCCAGACCATGTTTTTTTTTTTGGTAAAGGCATTTACAATCGTCGTAGACTCTTGAAAACTCAGTAAGTTATTGCTACACATTTTATAAGATCACTAACGTTTTTTATGATTTCAGATTAAAATGAACATCTACAGTAGGACTAGGAATACACCCTACTATAGCCTGCTTGTCACAGATGATGAATTTTCAAAATGCAATTTGGATGGTAAGACACTTTAGAAGAACTACATGCAATAAAATTGTTTTAAACTTGAGAAAATTCGACAGAAACGTATTTCATGAATCAAGCATTAATTTTTGGAGAGTCGTAACGGATTCAAGGGAGACAAGTAGTCTGTAAGGATGATGAGAAGTGTGGGAAGGGTAAGATAGTCAGAAGACCAGTGTTGGTTGGCCAAATAAATAATTTCATGGATAATTACTATCGTGTGTCTATAGAGACAATAAGTGAACAGTTTGATGGCAGTGTGGGAACTGTACAAACATTTATTTACGTGGAACTGAGGATACGTAACATACGCGCGAAGTTTTACCTAAGACTGTCACAGACTATATGACCAAGATGGGCATCAAAACAGTTCCTTATACTCTTTATAGTCCAGATCTAGCTTCCTGTGACCTTTTGTTATTCAATAAGTTCAAAGAAAACGTTACAGGTATTCTTACGAGACCATTGAGGAGATGAAAGAGGCTGTGACGAAGGCCATTGACATGCATAGACAAGAGGACTTCCATAAGGCCTTTCACAAGTTGTTGTTGTAATTGTACAACTAGTGCATTGCCGCTGAAATATATTACTTCAAAAAGGAATTAAATTGTATGTGTGTATTTTAAATAGAAGTGGCCATATAAAAAAAAACAGTTTGGAACGTATTGAAAGCATCTCCTATATATAACAGTTCATTTTCATTATAGTAAAATGTATTGGAACATTGAAGGCCCTTATAGCCTATTGGCAGTGCACGTAGATATTCGGAAAATCTTTTACTGTAAATCTCACTACACAATGCACTCTTAGATTTTATGCTGGCTCTATAACATTACTTTCTGTAGGGAACACTAAAATATCACACAGCATACACACAGTATATTGGTGTTTTATATACAGATTTCCTGCGTCACTTATGCTTATTACAACGTAGATGTTCTGGAAGAAAATAATTGAATAGTTTGAATGACGTCATTTTCGAAACTGCAAAAAGAGTTGCATTTTTACACACAAAAACAAAAGTAATGTTTTACCTGATGTGATATTGTTTTATGGTTTTTATGGGAACATCTACAAACAATGCATGAATAGCTATAAATACTACATGACCGTCAAAAGATTGGCAATAGATTCCAGCTCTTAATACAGCTATTCTTGTTCTGTTGCAAGAATCATCGCTCATGGAACGATATGAGTGACTGTCAACCTAAGGTAAACGAGGGTTACCAAGTTCGAAAGTAAATCAAAATTCAACGTCCATTTGTAATTAAACTGAAGTTTTAATCAAAGTTTTAAAAAAATATTAATTCATCATTTTATGTTTTAATTTCGTAATTTATAGCAATGGATTTTTAGCGTTTTACTGTCGATCTTAGATTTACTTAGATTTATGTTGATTAAAGGGAGAAAATATTATGCGTAAACATTTTGTACGATTTATTTTGTTGCTTGGCAAAATCCGATAATTTCCAAAACCAAATTTTAGAGTTCTTTTATGACGAAGCTAATAAGATAGATATAAGTGGATTGAGGAAGGGAACAAGTATGGGATGGAGGAGAGGAGGTATAAAACCTAAATAATGCGGATGATTAAAAGCGAACAAGAAAAAAGGAGAAGAAAAGAGAGAAGAAGCATACAAGGAAGAAAAGGAAGAAGCAGCATACGAAGAGGATGAAAAAGGGCGAAGAAAAAGAAAAAAAGCAGAAAAAGATGAAGAAGTAGAGGAAGTAAGAGATCAAGAAGAAGAAAAAGAAGATGAAAATGAGATGTTGGAGGAGAGTTAGATGAGTGAGAGACAGTGAGATGATGAGTGAAAGAATGAGAGAGCGAGAGAGTTAGACAACAAACAGGAAAACACACCGAATAGGGCTCTATACTTCTTTTACAAAACCGGTTAAAATCAGGTTTCATATGATGCGCATTAAATCTGAACCCGACTTGCACAAATCGATAATTCCTAGAAAGATGCCTTCATCATTTTCCATTGAAAACATATCGTTATAACCGCAGTCAAAGATGATGAATTATTTGAAATACGTTTTATCAAACGGGACGTGAAAATACTGAAAATATGCAAAAGGGCGAAACTGACATCCTCGGCGAGATAGATACGTAGATTTTGCTAGATCAATTATCCAGGATATTGTTACATTATCTCATTTATCTTGCCTCCTCTTGTCATTGAAACCTGGCTTTATAGAAGGAAATTTTGCTGTACCTGTCCCAAAAGCGCAAAACATGACAATCTACAAATGCATATATTCATAAAAGATTCATATGTTTATGGAATAGGAGCATCGCAAAGTATAATCAAACAAATTATTATATATATGTATATATACATATAGGTGTGATTGGAGATTGCGCAGCTCTTGCCACAAACACACATTTCACCCGCAGGTACCCTTACCGTGGGTATCCATAGTTTCTCAAGTCTGAAGGAAGCTGTTTTTATGTATGTATATATATATATATATATATATGTGTGTGTGTGTGTGTGTGTAAAAAAATATATATATATGTAAATATATATATATGTAAATATATATATGTATGTATATATGTATACATACATATATATATATACACATATATATGTATATATATATGTATGTGTATATATGTACATAGATATATATGTGCATATATATATATATATATTTATATAAGCATACAAAATACGTAGCATTGTATATCATATCAGCAACGAGATTTGTAAAAATAAATCGGACTTGGTGTGCCATCTATGTGCGCACAAGCATGCACTGCAGTTATGTAAGAGTGGTCTTCGCTAAAGAAGTGACACTCGCATAAACACACACACGTGTGTGTGTAAGTGTGTGTGTGTGTGTGTGTATGCTATAACCTCGAGTTGACAATAATATACAGATATAAAATATCGAATCGATTTATTGTGCATCGTACCTCGTCACATGTGAAGTACGTTGATGATTAAACCAGTAAAACACACGGAATTAGCATTTGGTATACGTGTGTCGCTATTAGTCCTTCCGTTATTAATAAATGGTTATATGCTAGCCGAGCCAAACGAAGAAATGCACAGAAAATAACCGGTAATCTTTGAATGGTCAAGCATTTCTAGGTTTACCTTTAGTCTAAGAATACTGAGCCACGTACAGTTATAGTTGTACGGAAATTTGGTAGGTATAGATTGGGCAATGCTGCATTAAGAAAAGTTCCGTCCAGCTATAATAGAGCGATTGACTGAAAATGAATGTAAGCCGCGATTAGAGGAATATATTTTCCTGCTATCAATATTCTAATACGTTATTAACCTCAATTCCAAAAACTGATTTAAATTTTGTCTTTTAGATGACGTCAAAATCTGAGTGGGCCGTGATTAGGAAATATTAACAGTAATCAAACATTGAGTGGAAAGCGTTGTTTGCAATTGTCTTGATTTTTGTTTAGTTCCGAATTTGGCCGCATCATATGCAAGATACTCTCACAACAAAAACCTTGTACAGAAGGTGGCTTTGATCTACATACGTCAATCGACTGACACATTTTCGACTATTTTATGACTAGAAGGCGAGCAGGTGTCAGAGTGCATAATGCTATTTACACTACAAACGTTTGTATGGCAAATTATTGTTCAATACCATGCGTTAATCTCACGGAATAAAAGAGTGAACATTCATTCGTATTTCTATATTTGTTATCGTTAAGAAGTTTTTTTTTACGCTGTAGAGTTTGATGGTTCATTGAACCAATTATAACGTGAACCGACATGGTCAGTGTCAATTTTCTTGATCTTAAGAAACAGGAATACATCATTGGTTCGATTCAAATGACAGATGGACAATAATAAGATGATAAACACGATGATCCCGTAATGCTTCTGTGCAACTTACAAAGACTGTGATTTTCAAAGATGAAAAATAGTAGATTCAACAAACTTTATGTTAAACAAAGGGTATCTAAAAAAAATTAATAAAAATAAAAACACACAAAGACCGCCTGTTATGACATTGATTTAGGTATCATTTGATCTTGTAGATCTTAGCATCACACTTATCATCTATACTAGTATATATACCCGGCTTTATTAAATGTAACGTTAGATTCATTTAAAAAGAATGAAGTAAAAAATTTGAAAGAAACTAAGACGTGTATGCGAGTATTATGTTTTATTTCTAAATAGTTCACTTTTTTAAGTACAAATAAATACTCGAGCTGAGATCAAAACCAAAACATAAAACAGTGAGTCAAGTAGAATAATTATTAGGACAGCTTGTCACGATATTGAAAAGTGTTTTCTAACCTACTTATTTTTAACATAAGGAAGCGTCCATGTGAACGATTTGCGCATGCCCAGTCACGAAACAGTTCACAACCGGATAAAATCCGATGACCCCTAAGCACCAATTATTGAATTGTGTACCTCAGTACCCTTTTTTCCAGATGAAAACCAAATTAAAATGTTGCGCGCATGTTTGACTATCCTATATAACAAATTGCATGTCTGTGGCTAAAACATTCGTTGAGTTTATAGGTTATCGATTTTCCTCGCACATATTCTCACTTTTATAGGATGACATAATATACGAGTGGACTGAACATTTCATGGATCTGTTTTATTATTCTCAATAATGAAAAATGGCAGCATCAGTAAAGTATATGGAAAATGAAGGATACTTCTAAAAACAAATACAGGGGGTGTATTATAAAAAATAATGCAAATTTATATATCATTTGATCATATAGCATGATATGTATTATGTATATTACGACCTATGTCAAAACATGTGTCTCTGCTCACGAATTTTCCAGATGATATAATCAGAATGTGTAGTGAAAATTTTATAAATCTATTTTACTAGCGTGAAGGTCCGGTGTTGCCCGGGTGTTTGTAGGTGTAAATTGAGCAAAAATGAACTGGCAGAAGGAAGGCAGGCTCGAACCCGTTAGGTGATGGCGGAAAAGATAGTGAAAAGAAAAATGAAGTCTTACCGCTACTTCGTGACGCGACCGGAAGTCCGCAGCGTCCAAATTAAACGTATTCAAAAAAGATTACTTCGAAATGGTGTTGCTTTTAAACCTCCAACAAAAGTCTTTTTTAATGCGGGGAAAAACTAGTTCCCTCCAAAAGGGGGTACTCTGACATTATCCAAACAAACAGTTTGAAGGGTTTCCCCTACATTGACTAAGGACCAATTACATAACAGATACTACCCGGCCCGAAGGTCAGGCGGTTGCGTTGTAATAGCTCCGCTTTTTTCATGGGAAAAAGACAAAAAAAAAAACACCCGACACGGCGGCATGGTGGGAATTTTGTTATACTTGATCATATAGATGATATCCGTTTGAAAATATGAGATACTACGATCTGGGAAATATGCGAAAACTTTTCGAGAAATATAACCGACGAGGGAAATCGCAACCAAAATGCATTTCGTGGAAATACACACACGTTCGCGCCCATTTTGCCTTCATGTAATAGATTATCGGTTAGTGGTTGATGAAGTAAACATAAACAGTTTGCAGCAGGAAGCTATAAACCAGGTACCAAGATTCATAATTAACGAAATTTAAACCAGAAAACCAATTTGCCTTGATGGCTTCCTGTTGATGGTCTCCATACTTGCAGCTCGTTGTGCAATATCTGACGTATATTTGCTGGCTCCTCTACATCACAACTAATTTTAATCTCGTTATACAAGAAAGAAAGAAACCTTATGTGAATGTGACAGCGGTTCGTAAGTTCTTTCAAAGCCCTTGCTTAACAGGCTTATTATGTGAATGTGCTCATCTGTTGTTCCTAGATGTCAGAACGACTTTAGATCGGGAAATTGTGCCAAATATTTCAAATATTTTCCGAGGCGTTACTCTGCTGGAAAATCCAGTTTATATACAGTGCCACGCAAAAGTATTGGATACATTATATTTTTCTTCATAACTTTAATTAGGGTTCCAGATTTTACATAAAATCTGGTGAGTATATTCCTATTACTATTCTAAATAATATTTGGAGTAGTAATTACAAAATCAAAGTTTAGAAAGTTTATATTTAAGGAAAAACATGAATTAACAAACGCAAAAGTATTGGATGCACTTTTAAAAAATTATTTTTCTGAAATAAATTTTAATGACTTTTGCTTAGCGTATTGCAATAGTAATTTATCACTGACCAATCAGAGAGCTTTATATTAAAAGAATGTTATAAAAATCTTCCAGTTTGGGCTCACTCCTTCAAAGTCAACGAGTTTATTTATAAAAATGCCTAAAACTAAATAGTTGTCAAGAGACATTCGTCAAAAAATCATTGATAAGCACAAAGAAAGAAAAGTGTATCGAATAATATCAAGGGAACTTAATCTACCACTTAGTACAGTTGGGAACGTTATTAGAAAGTTTAAAAACCCTGGTGAAGCTGTTGCAAATCTTCCAGGATGTGGTCGGCCAAGAAATTTAAACGAAAAAAAATCAGGGTGGGTAAACAGAAAGGTACAAAAATGACCTTTTCTTACGCGTGGTGAAATTCAAACCGACCTTAGAGAAGCTGGGATTAATGTGAGCAAGGAAACAATCAGTATAATTCTAAATCGTGAAGGTTTTGTATCAAGGTCCTCAAGAAAAGTTCCATTATTGAATCTTAAACATGTCAGATCACATTTGAATTATGTTAAAACATCTGGGGAACAACCCCAAGAATTTTGGAACAAGGTAATCTGGTCAGACGAAACAAAAATCGAAATATTTGGAAGAAACACAGCAACACATGTATGGCGTAAAAATGGCACCGTCTATAACAAAAAGAATATAATTCCTACGGTAAAGATTGGCGGGGGTATTGGTGAACTAGAAATCATCAATGGTAGAATGAATGGACGTACGTACAGGGAGATTTTGGAGTAAAACCTCCAGAAATCTGATGATTTGTTGGGACATAGTAACAATTTCGTGTTCCAGCAGGACAATGATCCCAAACATACTGCCAAACTAACCAAAGAATGGCTTAGAAATAACGACTTTGACGTTCTTATTTGGCTCAGTCAGTCTCCAGACCTCAACCCAATTGAAAATTTGTGGAAAATATTGGATATCAATGTTCACAAGAGGAATCCACAAAATATTCAACACCTAGAACAGTCCTGAAAAGAAGAATAGCGCAAAATACCTGCATATCTTTGCCAAAAACATGTATGCAACTATAGAAAGCAGTTGGAAGCTGTTGAACGCAATAAAGTCTATGCAACCAAATATTAAATCAATGAATTCAATACTTTTGCATTAGTTGATTTATATTTTTCCTTTAATATAAATTTTCTAAACTTTAATTTTGTATTTACTACCCCAATTATTAGCTAGAATTGTAATAAGAATATACTGACCAATTTTAGGTAAAATCTTGAAATGTAATTAAAGTTATGAAGAAAAATGTAATATACCCAATACTTTAACGTGGCACTATATATATATATATATGTATATATATATATATATATATATATATATATATATATATATATATATATATATATATAGCCACAGGTCGAGTTTTAGGGAAAATTTACTCCTCCCAAAATATTTTTACTCGTCCGACTCGTCTTTGTTTCAGTCAATAATAGTAAATGATTTTACAACAATTAGAGAAATGACCGTGTGTATATTCTAACAAGAAAAAAATGTGTTTAATTCTCGCAAATCGACTATTTTATTACTACAAACATTTCAGTAAATATTCAACAATACGTTAAAATACAACACCAGCTTCTTTATATAGTATCATTCATATTGATCCATATAAATTAGAACCATTTCTACGGATGCTTGACGGAACTATGCGTTTTTTCCTTTTTCAAATGTTCGTCTTTACTTTTGAAAGCATGAAATGTATGTAGTTGTAGCGTCGAAGAATTTTTTCTAATTGAATTTCAAACTCAGAGAGCTAAATGAAGGCGACATTTTGACTACACGCCGAATGTGTAAATTTGACCTCCTGTTGACCTTTAGCGTGAGCACTCTTTTTTCAATACGATATTCCAACGGCCTTACAGCTAGAGATTAAAGAATTCACAAATGATGAGACTTAGGTCATTCTAAATCCCCGCATATTTGAGGGTCGTAACATAGATGATTTTTTTTTTCGTTTCTTTATTTAAAGAAATTTTATCGACTGGCAGGCGAGTGGTTAACGACTTTTAGTCGGCCCAAGAAATTTTCAATCAACTGTGGCGACCGGTCGTGTAAATTGTCAAATGCTATATATATATATATATATATATATATATATATATATATATATATATATATATATATATATAAGCGAGATAAGACACTGATAGAATTCAGATGAATAATCCTGATAGATATTACTCCCCTGAGCATATTTTTTGCCCACCTTGATTTATAACCCCGAACGACATTGGACTCCTCTCGATAATGGATTACTCAGGTTGTATCAACTTCTCTTTTCGTATAATGTTTTCCATATAATTGTCTACAGCCACTCAAAAAACTAATTTCAATAGTTGTGCTGAAAAGCAAAATTAGCGTCCATTCGCAGCTAACCGCATTTCATTTCCTCTGATGATATGTGCCATTGTTGAAAATCCATGGATTAAGGAAATTATAATGACCACTTCTATATATTCCTTTTCTAAAACAATAAATTCTTAAATCGAATATATGTGTCTATATGTTGTTTTTTTCTAGAATTTAAAATTTAACCACTAAACTTATATATATATATATATATATAAATATATATATATATATATAACAGATCGATTCAAAGCATGCTAGATGATGTATGATGTCATTCCATTTGAAAAGGGAATTTTTCGAAATTAATAATGGAATTTGTCGCAGACATAACAAGTAAGACATTTTACCAATAAAACTGAATAAATATATGTATATATAAAATATATGTATGTACTTATTGATTTGTAAATAGGCACTTGTTCTCGCCTTCTCTTATCAACAACGACTATATTTCATTGCTCGCATTGTGACAGCCTTCTAAATCTCTACTACATACCTATCCCACACAATGCGTCAAGCAAACTACATATCAACCCTGTATATATATATATATATATATAGGTTGTTCCGAAATAGTGTCTGGGGAGTCGGCTGATTTCAGTTAATGTTGTAGATGTAATGTCTACCGTCTGCATATCAGCAGTAACTATCTTAGTTTATAGGACGCGTGACTTGTCACATAGTAGAATGTATAACTAGATAAAATATAAAAGTTAAAATCGAGGCAGAGCCAATAGATTACGCCGTGGCTCATGCGGTTAGGTCGTCAGTATTGAACACTTCATGCGTGCGACGATCTGGGTTCGCGCCTATGTCAAAGCATGTCAGTGATGATCTGCAGTACATCGAATCCCACTTTGGATATTTATCGAAGACATTCCGACACAAAACTTATCTGAGAACACTGCCAGAAATATAAAGTATATTCGTATGAAATTTTATAACAATCGGCCAAGCCGTTTCGGAGTCCATGGCAAACGGACTCGCACACACAGACAAAGTTCCTTTTAAATAATAGTAGATAGATAGATAGATTTTTTTTTTAAATTTACGTCTTACAATTAATTAATTTGTTTGTATTTATTTCTCTCAGTCTCTCACATTTAAAAAAACAGTTTTCGTTAATAACATTTCTCTTAAATAATTTATCACCAAAATTCTACTTCGAATTGAAATCCTTAAAATAGAATTCTAAACTATTTATAAACTGTATGAATTGAATATTTCATGTTTTCATTCTCTATTTCATTTCATAACATAATGTAAGTGTTTAATTTTCTGGTGTATTAATTATTTCACATATTTTTTACTGCTTTTTTATAAATTAAAACTACACTGAATTTAAATTAACATATCGACACTTACTTTAATCAACACACTAAACTATAGACACGTAGCACAAGAAACTTCAATAAAGAAACAACGAAAGGTCGCAATAGGTGAAATCAACAACAACAACCTTACACCGGAATGACAACGAACAACACCAACACCACCATATGCACCATACAATAACGAATCTATATGAGTTATTCGAGACGAAATATAAATCAATAACATTGGAAGCGGCGTAAAGTGACGGATTTTCTGTCGGGACTTACACTTTTAGCCTTTAACCTTACCAAATAACTCAGAAGACAAATGGTTGACAGCGATACCTAGTACCGTCTACTGTCATTTAATATCATTCGAAACTGACCCGATGCAATAATATATATATCTACTAGCTGACCCGTGTCTCGGTGCTGCCCGGTAAAGTAGATGAACACTTAAAATTCCATGGCCACCCTTGAACATTTCGGCGCGATATTTCTCCTATCTGTATCCGTTTGTGTGTACTAATTTACAGTGTTTGCTTGAATAAGATACTATTTTCTTCGTTTTATTGCACATGTTTTTTACAATTGAACAAAAATTTTATATAGTTGAAACAATTTCAAAATGGAGTTTGTCAAAACTAAAATTTGAACATTGAATTTGCTATCCTAAGCGTGTTTACTATTCTATACTTCCATCTTACAATGATATCAAATTTTGAATCTCATCGTGGCGGAACACGTATCTGTGGATAACTATATGTTTATGAATATATTTTAAAATACATTTTCATATATGGTCGCGACACTTAGTGTAAGGGAAATGATTCTCCTTCTAGTACTTAGGTTAAATGCAACTCCGCCATATAGCCGAAAGCGTTCAGCTGTTTTTATAGCTAAAAAAACAATATCAGAGGCAAATATGCAATGTTTTCTCGTATAAATTAGACTTAATATTGTAAATTAAATGACTTCTGCTTGGTTGACTAAACGAAAACAACTGCCTCTATGGATTAAATAAAATGTCCAGTTCAAAATTCCGAATATATTCGCGAGTCGGAAATATTTTCTGTAACGTAGTCGTTCATATGTAGGAACCCAACACGTTGTAAACTCCGTCGCAAGAATCATAAGAAAGGAAATGGAAAGAAAATCAACTCACTTATTCAGGTTTTAACAAAAGACCTTCATTTAAGTATCTCCGGCCACGCGTAGCTTCTCCTTTTGACTCTGACGTCAGCCACGTGTCTCTAACGTGATCATCAGTTTGCAGACTTTTTTCTTTTTATAATATTTATCTATTTTTGTTGTCGTGACGTCACCTCGTAGACGACTCTGTATGTACATGCAACTGCTATACGCGCATTCGTGTTCTGTTACATTTCGAGTTTGACAAGAAGCACTTGAAAAGGTTCAGAAGTTATTTCGTACGAAACATCCCGATAAAAGATAGTAATAATATCGTAATAGTGCACACCTAACACAAGAATTATTTTTAGGCTCCTAAAATCCGTATAAACGTTATTCACATGGTATTAAGGCTCGAGTAACACTCAGTTCTAATAAACAGTCGTCTAGAGGTTGAATGTTTTAAGTATCAGTATGAGATTCTGTGGATGCAATTAAAAATAGCTTAAGACTTCTAAAATGTGCATCTAATTATAAACCTTTAAGATATATAAGTACTTAATGTTGCTTCGTGTTTCCGTGATTGCGCTTCATCAGAACTCAAAATTATTACGAAAATTATCGATCGATGTTTCCGATCAGTTTCAAGAGACAATGGATACCATTTGATAGGGTAACATCGCGTGTAATTGAGAGGCAATGTTGTTATGATTATAGTGAAAAAGACCATAGTAGTAATCCTCACTTAATCCTGATCAACGTCGTGTTATACTGCTAATTAGTAATAATGAAACTGCGTTACAGTTATATAGACGTAACAGTTATATACATGATGTCAATTATGTAATTATGCCGTACATATTAAGCACGACATAATTATGTTGGTATACTGCTTTTGATAGATCACGGAAGTTAAGCAAGTATGAAGCTTGTCGGTACTAAAGTGCGCAACCAGTTGGGAATCCCAGGTGATGTATGGGTTTTCTGCTGATCTTGGCATTTTTTCCAGTTGTTTAGCTATTATTTGCCACTGGACTCAAGCAGTGCCGATTCAGAAGAGGTGAGGTTGGGGATTGTGCAAGAATTGTCTCACAATTACATGCTCAACAACTCTTACAGAGGCGTATCCATTGTCTTTCGAAACTTGACAGAAGCGTTATAAAAATTATAAACGTTTAATTATCGATGCGATAAGAACAAGCTGACACCGTGGATTTAAAAAAGGTGTTTCTTCCGTAATTCTGTATAAACATGAGTTTAGGTAGATGCACCTGAAGAAGGTCGAAGGTGTTATAGAGCGAAGCTTTGTGAGAATAACGTCCTAGATAAGAACAGTAATACGAATATATGTTTTATACGATAAATTCGCTAGCAGAGAAACATGTCGACGTCATACTGGTGCGTTGTTGTCACCTACTTTTAAGCGGGAAAATAAGAAGAAAAAAAAACAACGAAAATATGTATTTTAAAAAGCCAAAGAATTTTTTTGGTGTTGTTTGGAGTAAAATCGATGAAACGTTACCACCTGATACCAAAACATATTTTAGTTTCAGAAAACTTTTTTTGTTGCCAAAAAGCAAAAATAAATCATATTTTTGCTTTTGAAAATACGACATCGAATTTTGATTCGAGGTTTCATTCGTCCATTCTTCGATAAATCTAACGGTCAATATGTCGCACTTTCAACTCAAAACGAGGTTATATGGAATCGGTTAGCTTCCTAAAATTTGGCCAATTCTATCGATTCGGTTTATCTCATTTGTCCGTAAGTTAAACGACGTATGTGTGACCTTTTTAAAATATTATGTAATGTGATCGACTGTAGGGAGCGATTTGCTCCCCATTGGGGAGGTTGAGACACCCTGAGATCTTAGTAGGACTAGTTAAATATGCTAAGATTTTTTAATTAATCCCGGACAACAGCGGATATCGAAAATACTTGAATTGGAATGTCTAGATATATATTTTGTTTTATTGTCAAAGTGAGATATATTTTTTATTGTTAAAGAAAACCAGGCATGTGTTTTGTTGGTTGAGAATGAAGAGGCCGGAAATGTCAGACAATGTAGAAATGAGATTGTACTTTTTGGCCTGGAGAACACCTTAAGACTATGGTTTTCTGAATGACAGGGGATTAAGCCCGGGGGTCATGAGAACGGATGTCTGTTTTTTACACACGCAAATGTGTTCTGGGGTTTCCCTGGACACGTAGCTTAATCTGATTTGTTGAATAGGATCACTGCATCCCGACCCGACCCGGAATATAAAAAGCCGATGCCGCGCGAAAATTAGACAGATCGGAGACAGATGGGAGAGAGGTTTGCGCCAACCTCGAAAGGAACCAGCTCCCAACGCCTAGCCCCCTCTCCATTCCGCTATTTTGCAATCTACGAAGAAGAGAGATTTTAGACTTCAAAAACGTGCTGAGAAATGACTTTAAAAATGTACTAAGAACTGAAGTGTACATATCTGTAAAAGTTTGTAATTTTTGTGAAATTAATTTTTAGTAGATTAGAATCAAATTGTTTGTTTTTCTTACTGAGGAATGTAGCTTTCGTTTTTCTGCTCCCAGAGAATTCTACACAGAGGCGTTCAAGATTTTATGTGATAACCTCTTGGAGAACTAGACTACGCAAGCCAAAGTACGAAGACGATCAGGGGTCAGTTGTTTGACTTCACTACAGGAGACGTGTCACAATTAGTTTATGTACAGATTTTACAAATATATTTTTTCTGATTTTTGCGGAGTTTGTTTTTGATTTCATATTGTGTAAAAATTAATTATTATTGGGGCTATGACAACAGAATATTCTTTTCATTGTTTTGACTCTCGGGTGTATATCCGACACGGACACATTTACTCAACTGAAAAACACACCGCTCTTTATAAAAGCATATATCAACGGATACACACTCGAGAGTCAAAACAATAAAAACAATATGCTAATTATTATATACGATATAATCACGTTGACACACCGCTTCCCATTATATCATCGAAGTTAAGCAACGTTGAGCCTGGTCAGTACTAAAATGGGCGATTATATTGAGAATTCCAGATGCTGTATGTACACTCTGCTTATCTCGGCATTTTTATAACTGTCTTAGACATTTTATTGCCATTGGAATCGAGCGGAGTCGATTCAAGATAGGTGAGGTTTGAAATTCGCAACACTTGACTCACAATTATACGTGCAGCTATCTTTACAATAGGTATCCATTTTTACTTGAGACTGAATAGAGGTGGTCCTGGATATGACCTTAAACTATATCCGATGGGATTTGGGGAGGGTGGAGCCACCCTTTAATGGCTGTTGCTCTCATGTCCACTCTGACCCAGTTAGTCTTACCTGTTAGGGTCCCAACTATGGGTTAAATAGAAACTGTCTTGGAAAAAACAAATATATTCTATTAAAAAATTTTTCTTCAAAATCACTGGATTCGGCATTAAATAACCTGAAAAGGGTTGATATGCTGTAAAACAAAAATAACTAACAAACTAAACAGAAGCATCGAAATATTGATTTGTTTTTTTTTGTTTTTTTAATATTTTACGCAATATTTTGCAAATACTTATTTGTTTTCTTACTTTTTTTTATTAAATTTTGTTTTAGCTATTTTTTTTTTACGGAAGTTCCTTTCTTATTGTTATAATTTTTTTACGGAAGGTTAGTGTGTTATTGTTCTATTTTGATCATATCACCCTCCCGGGTATTGCCTTCTCTATTTGAGGGATGACATTTAGTATTAAACAATCTTTTCAGTCATTACTTCCTGATTTGGGGGCCAATGTAGTACATTCTCGTTAATCAATCTCCAAAGCAAATATACGACACCCGAGGGAAGTATATATTTTGTCTAGTACTTTGTTCATTGTATTATAATTCCATCCCGCAGATGTTGCCATCTTTGGGCCTCCTAGAGTTCTACACGATTAAACCCATAATCAACGCTTAAACAAAAAATAGATCGTTCATCGGCTATATTTGCGATTGTGCAGACATTTCTTTCCGCGTTAATGTTTCTACTCATGGAAAGCAATAGTCTTTTTATTAGCCAACGAGAATCGATTAAAGACGAGCATGCTGGACTTAAGTCGTCGGACCTCAAATTGTATTACAATAACTTCGTTAGGCGACTGCGAAAACTACCTAGATAATAGAAGAATCTACGTGTCTTCAAGATAGAGGTTATAGCCTCGCTGTTAACACACATGATTCCCGACTTAATTTCGTGGAGAATTTTCTTCTGCTTGGATTTAAAAACAGGATGTAACTGGTAATCTTTGCTAGAAAGTCAGGAAATTAGATTACTGGCGAGTTGCCAATCGATAAGATAAATACGCGGAACGTAACTCCGAAAAGTATCTTAACGGATATAATTGTCGTACTATTAAATGCAGAAAAAAGTCCTTGCGGAATTTTAATGTTGATTTCAAATGATATATTTTCAAATAAGTTTTTGTTATAGGTCATTTATTTTATATCAGTTTAAAGAGTGTTCACACAATTTTCTCATTTAAATGAAAGCCAGACCGACAAGCTGCTGAAACAGCTCGCGATATCAACAAAGCGTTTGCCCAGGAACTAATACAGAACGCAGAGCATAATGGTGGTTTAAGAAATATCGTGGCGGCGACGAAAGTCTTTAGGGAAGGGGTTGGCCATCGGATATTAACAATCATCAATTAAGAGCCTTAGTCGAAGCCAATACACGCACAACTCTTCAAAAACTTGCTTCTGAATTAGACATAATATATACGACGGTTTGCAGCCACTTGGGAGATATTGGAAAGACAAAAAAACTTGATAAATGGGTGATTAACGAATTGAACGAAAACCAAAAGAAACGCCGTTATGAAGTGTCATCTTTTATTCTTTTATGCAAAAATAACGACGCGTTTCTTGTCTGGGTTGTGACTTGCGATGAAAATTGAGTTTTTACGGCAACCGGCGACGTTCAGCTCAAGAGGTAGACACCGACTAAGCTCCACGACATGTCCCGATATCAGTTGCACCAAAAGAAGGTCATTCTGACTGTTTGATGGTCTGCAACCGATCTCATCCATTAGAGTTTTTTTGCAAATCAGGTGAAACTATTATAGCGGAGAAATACTGTCAACAAATGGATGAAATGCACCAGGAACTTAAACCATACGACCCAGCATTAGCCAACAGAAAAAAATCTAAAAAAAAAAAAACACCAGGACAGTGCGTTACCGCACGTTGCTAAACCGACGCTGCTGAAGTTTAATGAATTCGGTCAGGGTACTTTCTCATCCACCATATTCCTCAGACCTCTCACCTATCGACTGACACTTTTTTAAGCATCTCGACAGTATTCTGCATTAGAATGCTTCAAAAACCTAAGCGATATTTAAAACGCTTTCAGCTATCAGAATGCAAGATTTATACGTTATTACCATAAATACACTTGTTTTGCGTTATCAAAAAAGTGTTGATTATGATGGTGTTTATTTCGATCAATAAATTTTTGTTTGAGTCGAGATATGTTCATCTGAATTTAAAAGTTATAAAGGACAAGTACTCTCTTGTCTACCTGATATACTATAATGCAACGAGTCTGTTTCAATATAATATCACACTGTCGCGGTAAAGTGTATAGTCTAGGATAGTGTTCGTCGTACAGATAAAAGTTGACCCTAATATATATTGTTCTATATGTATTCGGCGAAACGTAAATAAAATTATTTTTATAAAACTATTTAAAAATATTTTATAAAACTTCTTCACGAGTCCAAAAATATTTTCCCACTTTTTTCCCTCGTCACAGCGCGCTTAGAACTGCACGCCTGTGGAATTGTCTTCCGTTTTCCTGCTTTCCGGCTGACTACAATATGGTTGTCTTCAAGTCTAACGTAAATAAGTTCTTGATGAGCCGTTCCTTATAAGTTTTCAAATTTAACAAATTTTCATTACTAATGATTATTATATTGTCCAATTTCTACTGTACACTCTTTAACCCTTATCCTTTAGTGGCTTCTTGGCCTTGATAATGAGTTGATACCCATGAAAAAAAAGAAAAAGTCCAATGTGAACAAGTTCTAATTGAATCGTCCCCCTAAGTAATCCAAGTTACAAAATTCCCACTGTTTACTATGCTAAAATCACAATGACTAATGTATACCTATTAACCCTTATCCTCAAGTGGCCTCTGGGCCTTGATAAGTGGTGACACCCTTGTAAAAAAAAAAACTGCACTATAGATGGTTTCGGCTAAATCGTCGAAAATTATCTTTATTTTGGTTCCGGTTGCTGCAATGAAGAGAAAGCTGCTAGAAACCAAAATTAGCATACGGTCAACCGAACAACGCTTATTTATGGATGCTCCTTCTTTACTTGAGAATGCGTTAGAATATGTTTCGAGTAGTTTTTCTCCACAATAATAGTCATCGTCCCACGGAACCGAGCAAAGGATGTTTTATAGTAACTATTAGAAGTAAGGCAGCATTTTCTGGTAGTGAATCTGTAACGCGGTTGTTACATTTAAGTTCGGGCGCGTTTCGACACCAAGCCGCCTGACACGTGTTTTCCAAGCGAGACTTGCATATTGTTACTAAGTTCCTATCGTCCAATCACGTAGTGAAAAAAGTCTCGGACATGTCAACATATGCTTAAAATCTCTACCGCCGCAACCCGTTTTTCTGCGCATTTTTTCTCTCTCAACTTCTAATCCGAAGGACTGCCACAGTAGAGTTTGTCTCGTTAGACGTAAAATGTAACACGGTGTTTACATGCTAATACTTGGAACCCACACGTTGTATGCAACAAGTTGCAAGGAAACAAAGACAACAAATGAATTCGACTGATTTTTTTCAGTTGGAACAACGGATACTTATTTCAGATACTTCCAGAATAAAACCTGATCTCTTGTCCAAAAGTCTTATCGTGCATCGATGTGCTAAACAAGACCTCGCCGGATCCAACACGTGATAGATTGCCGGCCATGTTTAGGACACGCTTTCTCTGCCGCCCCAGGGCCACATGTGCAACGTATCTATTTCCGCTCTCTCGTATTTCGAACATGTATGGAATCCTCTACGTCTCAAACATGTCTAAACTCTCTGCTTATCTCAACACATGTGTCTTTTTTTATCGTTGCTGTTACATTGCGCAGCGAACTTGGTTATTTGCGAATGGTTGCTCCTGCTAATCTAGAGTAAGCGACTCTGTTACTAAGGAAGCATTCTTTTGGAGTGAGTATCTTATGTAGTTGTTGCATTTGAATCCGGGCTCGATGTTGCTTATGAAAGTTTTACAAATAAAGAAAAAAATTCGATACGAGATATTTTGTCTTGACATAAAACACATTAATTACCGATCGTTTCCACGCTGCTACTTCTGCTGCTTTTGCTGCTGCTGCTGTGCTAAATAGTATTAATGGCTTCGTTACAAATCTGCTTTGTGGAACAGCATACAAAAGATAATGACGATGTCTGCACAGTTTCAGGATTTAATTCGCTTGTAACAAAGCAATCATCACGGTGATGACTTCATCGTCAACCTGGCAAGACGCATTAATATTTCTCTTCAAAAAGGCTATGGGTGCAATAAATGGTAACACGTATACCAAAAAAGTGACGGTACCTATAAAAATAGACAAGCGATTCGTACAACAAGGAACCTAGAAAATTGAACTTGATTACTCGGAGATAATTATATGGAACAAGAAGAAGAAAGAAACGCCATTAATCAAAGTCAGTGTTCCTAGTGAATCTGGATAAAACAAAGCTGAAAGGAAAAAGATAACAATACACCACGGTGATATATACAACATGTAAAGTAACTAGAATCATAGACGGATATGCATCACACCGCTGATTATAGAGACAACCGAATTCAGGAAAAACGAACTTTAAAAGCTACATAGTAGGTAAAGCAAGTGCAAAGGAGATACAAACGAATTATTAGAATCTTAAATAGATCCGTCGGTTGAAATGTCTGACATGTCGGGTAAATGTCCGGCATGCAGTTGAATGTTTCACCACCAACAAGTCAGAATTATGATAATATATATATATATATATATATATATATATATATATATATATATATATATATATATATATATATATATATAGTCAAACTGGTAATTAGTAAAAACCTGAAGAGAGTGCTTAATATTATTGCAGGGCAAATATGTGTTTTATTTTTTAATACCGTTTTATCTGTTTGGTTACATATGTTTCGGATGTTGGACCATGTTTACGATCCAACAGCCTCGTCAGACCTTACAGAAATGGTTATTAGTATTTTAAGAAGTGTTTTAGAACTCTAAAACACTTCTTCCAAATACTAACAACCATATATATATATATATATATATATATATATATATATATATATATATATATATATATATGTGTGTGTGTGTGTGTGTGTGTGTATGTGTGTATAAGAAAATGAAAAGTAAGAAAATGAATATATATATATACACACACACATATATATAGATGCACACGGATATATATACACACACGTTCACAAACATATATCTACATCTATATATATATATATATATCTTTCTCATACTCTCTCTATATATTTACATGCATACACACATATACATACATATATATATACATATATATATATATATATATATATATATATATATAAGAACACTATTAAAACTGTGTATTATAATTGATAGCAATGTATTGTTTGACATGATACTCAAAGAGACATACTAAGATTTCCTTTATTCTCGCACTTTTAAAGAATGCGGGGTTTTTTTTCATCAGAAAGTTATTATTCACAAATAATTATTATAGCAAAGCTATGAATCTGTTTGGACTGACATACATTGAATCTGCATTATATAAAACGAGTCATATAGTAAAGTTAGTGTAAAAGTTCATGAAACTACAAATGAAATATATATATATATATATATATATATATATATATATATATATATATATATATATATATATATATATATATATATACAAATGAAAAAATATGCAGTGGTTAGGTTGTTTCAAAAGGCGAAATGGTCCTAAGATTTAATGTTCTAATATAAGCATATCAAATGCCCAATTATTGTTTTTCCTTAATACATCTACAAGTAAATCAATGTATTCCAATATATGTCTTTGTTTTGTCTATAATTTCTTTCTCTGTCTCGCTCTCTCTCTCTATCTCACTCGCTTCCTCTTTATATATATATATATATATATATATATATATATATATATATGTATGTATACTTAATTTACTCACATAAAATTAATATACGAAAGTATAGATTTATGCGTAAACTTTAAGTATTTACTTCAAAAGTGTTCAATACGTAGCTAGAGCCAGTTAGTAATTTATAAAATATATTTGACGATTAAGCTACACTGAATATTCCGCGTTTCATCCAGTCTAGGATTCTTCAGGCGCATAAGCCTGAAGAGTCCTAGAGTGGATGAAACATGGAATATTTAGTGTAGCTTAATCGCCATATATATTTTATAAAGTACTATATATATATATATATATATATATATATATATATATATACTAGTAAGGAAATAATTACGTCAACCATTGAATTTTGGTTAGATCGTCTTTTTCAAGAGAAGATGAGTTTACAAAACCAGTTCGATGTATAAATAGATGTGTTACTCTTTGCTATATTTGATTAGACCAGGTTTCACACTGACAATAGCAAATTGAAAGCGTTATATTTTTGTTGTTGCTTGTTTCTGAGATCACCATGAGTAAATTAACTTGCATGGTACATCCGCTACCTCTACAGTAGATCCTGGGATATAGCGACCACAGGATGCGTTTTTCTTTCAGATTACGATGTGGAATACGATGTTTTTTCCGGCACTTGACCACGGTATTTGCTCCGCTTTACGGTGCCATTTTTATGTTATTCGTGTATTAGCAACTGTGCTGTATTTTGTAACTAATTTTTAATGCCGTATCCCGAGGTTCTTTTGTATTTGCTTTGTTTGTTTTTTTT